>NC_142313.1:32318330-32629930 GCF_054855325.1 Carica papaya
AGAGATAGTTTTTAGTGATAGTTAAGACATTTTAGTCACTTTAACAGAACTTTGAGAAGATTTTTTTTGTTTGTTTTACCATTGATATAGGATATACTAATTTCTTAGGTTGAGACAATCTTTGACCATGTAACATACTTTCGTGGTTGTGTAAGTATCAATCTATTTAATAATTTTATCTTTTATCTCTCAAAAAAATTTAATGATCTCATTTTTCTAAAATCGAAGAATTTTGAGTATTAGGAAAAACACCAAATACTTTAATAAACTATTATTTTTAAGGAAATAATAACTGCATATATTTAAAAGAAAGCCAATAGCATATCACTAGTTTCCATTAAATCAGATTCTTCATTTCATTTAAGGATTTTAGTAAAATTGTCTTAAATAATAGGATTATGATAAATAAAAAAATAAATTCAAGAATATCTCACACTTCTTTTAAATATACTTTATATATACGTATTTTACAAATATTAATATGCCTACTTAAAAAATATGTAGCATTATTGTTAGAGAATTATTTAAATAGAAAAATAATATACATATATGTATATATATAGATCCTCTGTTGTCCGTTAGTTCTCCTTTAATTAATTTAAAGGAGTTTTCTTTCTCTTCTTTAAAATCCAAATTCTAAACACAAATTTTCACGTCTAATCATCACCCATCATATAACAATAAGAACTTTTGTTAAGAGCTTTCAATGCATGGCCACCACAGAACCTGAACAAACAAGAACTAGCTAAAGAGCCTTGTTGTCCACCACCTCTATGTCTATGGCCTCTACAGATGCTACCGCCAGCACTGTAGGGATTTGTGTACTATACAGTGGAAGATGGCACGTGCATCAAGATTCCAATTAAAAGTGTTGATCAATCTCGAGCTGCTAATCACAAAACATCATCATACAGTCAGAATTTTACGTATAGTCGATACAAAATCTAAAAGATGAAACTTCCTACCTACGTAATCTTTAAGCTAGAGTGATGATTATGGGATATTAGAGCTCTGCATTCTGCATATAATGAATGCAGGTGTGGCACTAGCAGTTTCTAAAGTCACACTTGTAGCAATTAAAGAAAACACAAGAGTTACATCTTGCATTTTGGATCTCTTGTACATGATCTATAAATTTTGTGACTTACCCTTTCTTCATCAGCATCAGAGTTTATCTTTTAGAAACACATATACACATTACTCAGTCTAACATGTAGTGGATTTACACAGGAATATATACATATACAACCAAAATAATGATAAAGATTTACCTCGCATAAGGCCAGTCAAAGCACCTCTACCTTTTATTAGCCAAAACCTCATGGTAGAGCTTGTAATCCCAAGTAGTGCAGAGGTAGAAGTGTTGGCCCTTTTTACACCTTGTGCAAGTAATGACTCACCCCAATGGAACTGCTACATTCCACTAATGAGCCTTGATATGTTGTTTAGGTTCATAACAAGCTTCTAGTATTTGATTTTTTACTTCTATACAAATAGGAGATCTTGTAGGTATTCATTTTACCCACAAAATTCATGGGACAAATGAAAATTTGAATGAAATTTTACTTCTATACAATTAAAAGAACTTGTAGATATTCCTTCTACCTATAAATGTTGTGTGACAAATGATAGATACTCAAACGAGAAAACTAAATCACAAAGTTATATAAGTAATCAATATCTTAATAGCAATTTATTTTATCACGAGATTTAATGTTTTGGAGTAGTACACATTGAATTGCTAATTGCATCTCTATGACACTAATCCCACTACTAAATATTTATTGATAATTCTATCTTATGTATATATTCTTTATAAACATCCATTTATACATAATGTGAGGAAAATATTGAGGCTAATTAATGCTAAAAATTGAGGTGAAAATAAAGAGACAACGTAATATGAGAAAAAAAAATGTTGACTATGAGCTAAGAGGAAGAGAAAACAAATTAATTACTTGAACAGAAAAGCTTTCAAGGAGGATGAATTTTTTATTTTTAAGCTCTAATAGACCATGTGGTGGAATTATTTTTTTTATGTATATTTATCTTTTAAAATTTTGTACGAGGTTTGTAATAAGTTAAGGCTAACTCCAAAAACTTACAAATGTATCAATTAATTAAACTTACAAGATCAGTAATAAGTTAAGTTAATATTACAAAGTAAAGTTTGTACGAGTAACAATAATTTAAAAGGCTCAAAACATGCTAAATGCTTTTACCATATAAACTTTTAGTTTACAATTTTAAATATTTTCATTATTGACTTATATTTTTTATATTACATGATGTAGATTATTAAAAGGTATTTAGAATTTTTATTAAAAATTAGATCTTATTTATGATATTAAATTTTAACCAATTTTTATAGATTGGTATATAAATATATGATTTAAACTAAAATATTGTATTAAAACAACTAATCACATTATTATAAAATATAGTAAATATTTCAAAAGAAACAAATAAATATATCACAATAATTAATAAAAACCACGCAATCAATGAAAAAAAACAATGAGAATTTAGGGATGAAATAAAAAAAATTAGCATGGTGATAAAGTATTCATACTTAACAAAAAAAAAAAATTGTGATCACATTTTTCATGAAGTCAAGACTTTTTAATGTTAGGAAAAATATCCAATTGTCTAGTAAATTATTGTTTCTTAGAAAATAACTATGGCATTTAAAGATAAAAAGATTCAGTTGGATATCACAAATTTCTACCAAATCATAATCTTGATATCTTGGAAGGAATTTGATGAAGTTCTCTTATATAATAGTGTTATGACAAAATAAAAAAAATAAATTCAACTTTACCACACACTTTTTTTTTATATATACCATCTGTGTACATAAAAAATTAGTTAATTTTTGTTATGTATTTTTTATTCTTAAATCACTAATTTGAAATAAAAAATTATTAAGTGATTGTGATCTTATAAGTTTTGTTTCTATAGTTTTTTGAAAAAAATTTAAGGTGTCATAATTGTTTGGCCGACGAATTTATTTATATTCTGAAGCACTTAACACTTAATTATCTAATTTCAATCAATTATCAAGGTAATAACTTTACATACATATGTATGTATGGTATGGTAAAGAAATGTGAAGAGGGTAGACTTGGTTAACTATTATCATTAAATTAGTTTTTTAAAGACAAAAATTACAAAATTAAAAAATAGGTAACATAAAATATTCAAAGTTATGAAATTGCTTGATTTTTATTTATTTAATTTTAGTTAAGTTTTAATTTAATTTAATTTAATTTATTTTATTTTATTTTAGAGGATTTTAATTTAACTAAATTAAATTGAAAATGAAAATTTTGAAAAAAATTGGAAAACGGCAAAACGGGAAAAAAAATTTCGCGAGAAGGCTGGTTGCCCGCGCTGGTGCTAGGCACTATGCGCATAGCGTGCATGTCCCATCCACGTGCGCACACACGGGGCATGCGCAAAGAGTGCACATTCCCTCTACGCGCACGGTGCAGGGTCAGGGTTTGCGCGTGCGTCCTATCGTGTGTAGGCGGGCCGTCTGTACGTCACCTTGCGCACAGACAGGTGTCGCACTGTAATGACCCCAGAAATATCCAAAAGAAATAAAAGATAATTAAAGTGTGGAAAAGCAATAAATTTTCAGGGTTTACATTCCTTACACAAATAAGTTAAAGTACAAAACAGTGTTATGAAATTCACTCTTTTGAAAGAAACACAAGAATAAGGAAATAAACGGGAAATAAAAAAATCTAGCATCTACTCGAAATCCTCTTGCATATCAGGCTTTGGAACTTGGTCTTCTTGATCTGAAATAGTTAAATAAGGGATGAGCTACACTAGCCTAGTAAGGATATCACACCATATCACCGATACAGAAGTAAAAGTTGGTATAAAATCAAAACACTAATAGAGTACTTAATTTAAATAAATTTGTTTATCATAAATAAAACTATTTACCATTCACTTACCGTAGTGGTATTCATAAAAACAACCTATGCAGACAATTAATATCACATAGATCATAGTTTCATGTAAAATCAACAACATAGCACATATCACAAGTCTATATATATCGTCAATAAACCAAACAATAACTGTTATTTTTTCACCAGCCTACTAGTATCCATGGGGTTTATAGGGATGTCCCTGCTACACACGAACCCTTTCCTTTAACAATCTCAATTATGTGCTGTCCCCATACCCCATCCGGTATAAGCACCAAATTATTTAACCTCAATAGCTCGTCCGTTATGAGGGTGAAGTAGTCCGTCCCCATACCCCGTCCGGTATGAGTGCCAAATTATCATGTCTCCATACCCCGTCCAATATGAGATAACGTTCACGGTAGGGTTCTCTATCTACCCAGCCCGTCCACTGTCTCCCAGGATATCCAGTAAGGCTACCGTCTTCATCTATTCATTTTTTCACACAACTTTCCCATTTTTTGTTAGTCTCCATTTTCCAAATCAACCATAATCACATAAGCAAACAAACAAGCATCAGGGAATACAATCATATCTTAATTTTCCAACAAAGCGGTGGTCACATAAGGCAACAATACATGCATTCGAACCATAAAATTGATAAATCAAATACTATCATGCTTTTAAACTGTAAAATAAATCAACAGAGAAAAATTTTCGATTTTGGCTCCATTAGCAATCCGAAATTAATTATGCACATTTATTAAATTCGCACAAAATACTATATTATTATTTATTTAAACTTTAATTTTATGGTTGGGAATGGGGTGAGGGATCCTCACTCGATTTGATGCCCGAAAAGCTAAGCTGTTCGACTGCGCCTACAGGCAATTCTTGAGTTCCATGAATTTTTCTTTGGAAATTAAAATGCACTAATAGTACCTACAAATGTCTCAAACAAACTCAAAATTAGTCCGAAGGCCAACTTGGACAATTTTGGAATTCCAGCACTTAGCTCCGCCGTGCTCTAGCATTGGCCACGACGGTGGTTTGCCTTGGGTCGCCTATTTTTGGCTGATTCTGCATCGATCTCCGTGAGAAAATAGATTAAAGTGCCTTGGTTGGCCCAAAAAACACAAAAACTTGAAACTCACCGGCGGTGGGGCTCTCCAGCGCGGCGGCTCCTCCGGCTCACATTACGGTTGGGTGTTTTTCTCCGGTCAACCTGAGAAGGACACGGTGATCACAACGGTGGAAAAATTAGACAGAACGGGAATCAGGAAGGGCCTCATCGGAGGCATTTTGTGAAATTCCCCACGGTGATGTCGTCGGGCTTCGCTGGCATTTTTCGGCCAATTAGCTGGTCTTTTTGCTCCGACTTGGCCATGGGTGTGCTTAAAATTTAATTTCGAGCAAAAGAGGAAGTTTTTACTTTTTTGGTGGTCGAAAAGAGTTCCGGTGCGGCTGCCAGGTCTTCTTCTTCAGCGAGGGGTTTTGGTGGCTAGGGTTAGGGTTTGGTGCGAATGGGAGTCATTTATATCCATCCGCTTTTGATCTGGGCCGTCTATCATGTTTAATCTGGACTGTCTGATCGTGATTAAATCTGGCCGTTTGATCGCGTTTGGTAGGGAGTGCATCCAGGACATCCATGCGCGTGGGAATGGACTTGAGCCGTTCGATTGCGAGCACGCGGATCGCCCACGTGGCTCCCCGTGTGGCACCACGTCAGCCCTCGTCTCCACGTGGCACGTCCTGGTTCGTCAGGGCTACTGACCGGGCATCTTACGTGGCAAATTTTTTTTAAATTGTATTTTGACTCCTAGTTTTCGATTTTTCTTTCAAAAATACCTCCATAACCCAAATTTTTACCCCTTTTCTCCAAAATTGCTTTTAATTTCATCCTCCATCAATTTTATTTCATTTTTTACTGTAAATTAAAATAAAAATTAAAAATTTATTTTATTACATTTAGAACAAAATCCTAAATTATAAATAAATAAATAAATTTCGGGTGTTACACGCACACTTTGCGTGCCCTGTCCGCCAGCAGGCCTACGCAGACCTGCGCACGTGGTACGAGACTTATGTGCTTGCAGGCTAGCCTACAGTGTGCCAGTCGAAGCACTGCCACCTCGGGCAGTGCCCCATCATTGCCTTGGGCACCAGTGAAGGAGGCCCTCCTCCCTTGTTTTTGTGCCAAGCATTTTTTCTCCTCTCTCTTCATCGAATTTCAACACTTGGTGTGGATCCAATGGTTTCAAATTTCTATAAATTTCCCTCTCCCTTTCTTTCCTCTTCATATTTCCATTTTTCCATTTTACAAAGGTTTAGAGAGAGAGAGACAGAGAGAAAGATAGTAGTTTAGTGAGAGAAGAAGAAAAAAAAAGGAGAATGGTGAGGGAGAAAACATCGAGATTTTGGTAAGAAATCTAGTATTTCTTTTGATGTCTTAAGGAGTATTTTTAGATAAGTTAATTTAATATTATTGTGATTTTGTCTGTTTTGTATGCCTCTGTGTTCAAATGAGTCAAATTGTTCTTATTTTCAAGCATGCTATGTGAATTACTGACACTTGATAAATTTACATGTAATAAATATAACATGTAATTGATAAAAGTAAAAAGCATAAAAAAAAGAGAAAAGTGGAATGAAGCCTATATGGTCTGAAGTGTATATGTATCGACATGCATATTGCATCAAGTATCTCATTAAGGCTTTTTATCTCTGAAGGGTATCTGTTCTCCTTGTCCTTTTGGGGTATCTATTTTCTTCTCCCCTATCTGGTCTAGAAAGACGTAAGAGGACCACTCCCAATGGATGATGGCGTGCCCTTTTACGAGAGTGGTATCGCACTGTCTGTAGGGGTCACCGGTGGCTAAGTAATGTCGTGATATATATATATATATATGTTAGGGCCACTATTGCTAGTATGGCCGTGGTCATAGATCGTATCATGGTTTGGCCACCCATAAATGGGTCTGAGCAAAATTATCGTATCTGTATCTGATCTGATCATTCTACTTGAGTAGTTAGAAATCTATATCTGCCCTTAGAGATGGAAGTTGTAATGACTTCACGAAACATGACATGAAAATCTGTGCATTTCATGATTTATTTGATTTTTTTCTATTATCTGGCATGATGTATGTTTGATTTTCTATGCTAATGTATCATTTTTTTAACAAATAAATGGTTTTATCATAATGTGAGATAGGTAAATGAGGAAGTAAAACTGTAAGATAAAATAATTAACTTTTGAAATCTTGTGATGTTAATTTAATACTATTTTCTTTATTGAGCATATGAAACTCACTCTTTCCATGGCCCCCCAGATGAGGAAGAAAGCAAGGAACCGCAGGCAGACCTACCCTTGGAAGTCTATGAGGATCCTATGGATCCACAAGTCTGAGTGCATGACTCTTCCCGCACTCTGATGAGTCCAATAGTATAGTGAAAGAAGTAGCTCTTATATTTATATTGTATTTTGCAGCCACTTCTGGCCTCAGTATATGTATGCATTGGAACTCATATGTTTTTATAAGGGACTTATAATGATTTTGTTCCGTTGCATAAATTTTATCATACACTCGTTATTCTGAATCTGTATCTGACACCCATTTGCCTTAATTAGCACTTGGGATGTTACAAGGTATACTAATTTTTTAAGACTGAGACGATATTGACCATGCATCATTCTTTGTTGTTGGCTTACTACGAATTTATTTAATAATTTTATATGCTATCTCTCGAAAAGAATTGAAGTATCTCATTTTTTTAGAACCGAAGAAATTTGAGTATTAGGATAAACATCCAATTCTTTAATAAATAATTATTTTTTAGGAAATAATACCCGCATATATTTAAAAGAAAGCCAATAACATATCACTCATTTATGCTAAATTAGATTCTTTATTTCATTTAAGAAATTTAGTAAAATTCTCTTGAATAATAGGATTATTGTAAATCAAAAAATAAATTAAAGGATACCTCAGATTTATTTTAAATATACTTTATATGTACATATTTTACAAATATAAATATGTTTACTTAAACTATGTGTAGCATTATTGTTAAAGAATTTTTTAGGTAGAAAAAGAATGTACATATATACATGTATATATATCCTCTATTGTCTTTTAGTTCTTCTTTCATTAATTCCAAAAAGTTCTTTTTATCTTCTTTAAAACCCAAATTTCAAAAAAAAAATTCAAGTCTAATCATCATTCATTATATAGCAGCAAGCACTTTTGATGAGAGATTATAATGCATGGCCACCACAGAACCTGAATAAATGACTACTAGTTAGAGAGTCTTGTCAACCACCACCTCCAAGCTCAAAGCATTTGCAGATGCTGCCGCCAACACTATAGGAATTTTTTTACTACACGGTGGAAGATGGCACGCGCATCTAGATTCCAATTGAAAGTGGTTATCAAGATCGGGTCGTTAATAAAAAATAAGATCATGCAGTCTGGATTTTAATTATAGCTGACATAAAGTCTGAAATATGAAACTTCTAATCTGTGTAATCATTAAGCTAGAGTGATGATTAGGGGAGATTAGGATTGTGCATTCTGCATATAATAAATGTAAGTGCGGACTCACAGTCCCTAAAGCGACTCTTGTAGCAACAAAAGCAGACACAAGAGGTGCATTATGCATTTTTGACCTCTTGTACACCCTTTGCAACTTTTGCAACTTGCCCTTTCTTTATCAACATCACAATTTATCTTTTAGAAAAATATATATGCACTTTACTTGGTATAACATGTGGATTTCTACATGAAAATATACATACACAACCAAAATAATGATAAAGATTTACCTCTCATGAGGACAATTGGGGCACCTCCACACCTTTTATTAGCCAAAGCATCATGGTAGAGCTTGCAATCCCTAGTAGTGTAGAGGCAGAAGTGTCAGCCCTTTTTACATCTTGTGCAGGTAATGAACTCACCCCGATGGAACTGCTGTTTTTCACGAATGAGTCTTGATCTGTTGTTTAGGTTTACAACAAGCTTGTAGTATTTGATTTTGCAATTCTATACAAACAAGAGATCTTGTAGGTATTCATTATGTCCATAAAAGTTGTGGGAAAAATGAAAATTTGAATTATTTTTTCATTTTTTTACAAATAGCAGATCTTTTAGGTATTCCTTCTACCTATAAAAGTTGTGTGATAAATGACAGATATTCAAACAAGTAAACTAAGTTAGAAAATTATATTAGTAATCAATATCTAATGGCAATTTATGTTATCACAAGATTTAATGTTTTGCAATAGTACATATTGAATTGCTAATTGCATCTCTATAGCACTAATCCAACCTACTTAATATTAATTGATAATTCCATTTATACATAATGTGAGGAAAATATTGAGGCTAAAAATTAGTTTTATGGCTAAAAATTGAGGTGAAAATGAAGAGACAACATAATGTGAGAAAAAAAAATATCGACTGTGAGGTAAGAGGAAGAGAGAACAAATTGATTACTTGAATAGAAAAGCTTCCAAGGAGTATAATTTTTTTATTTTTAAGCTCTAATAGACCATATGGTAGAATAATTTTTTTATGTATAATTATCTTTTAAAATTTCTTACGAGGTAAGTAATAAGTTAAAACAAACTCAAAAAACTTGCAAATGTATCACATTAAACTTACAAGATCAATAATAAGTTAAGTTAATATTACAAAGTAAAGTTTGTATGAGTATTCAATCATTTTAAAGGCTCATAAGGTAGTAATGTTTTGACCATGTAAACCTTTAGTTTACAGTTAAAAATATTATCATTATCAACTTATATTTTTTATATTACATTATGTAGGATGTTAAAAGGTATTTTAGAACTTTCGTTAACAATTAGATTATGTTTCCAATATTAGATTTTAACTAATTTTTATTTATTAGTATATAAATATATGATTTATACTAAAATGTTATATTAAAATAACTAATTACATTATTGTAAGGTAGTGTAGATTTTTTAAAAGAAACAAACAAATGTCTCACATAAAGTTTGAAAGATGACACTTCTAATATGCGTAATCATTAAGCTAGAGTGATGATTAGGGGTGATTAGGGTTGTGCATTTTGTATATAATAAATGTAGGTGTAGCACTGACTGTCCCTAAACCGACACTTGTAGCAACCAAAGGAGACTCAAGAGGTGCATTTTGCACTTTCGATCTCTTGTACACCATCTGTAAGTTTTGCGACTTGCCCTTTCTTAATCAGCATCAGAATTTATCTTTTAGAAACATATATGTACACACTACTCTACATAATATGTAGTGAATTTGCACATAACTATATAGATATACAACTAAAATAATGAATAAGGTTTAACTCTCATAATGCCAGTCAGGGCACCTCCACCTTCTATTAGCCAAAACATCATGGTAGAGTCTATAGTCCTTAGTAGTGCGGAGGCATAATCATTGGTCCTTTTTACAACTTGTGCAGGTCATGAACTCGCCTCAATGGAACTGTTGTTTTCCACTGATGAGCCTTGATTTGTATTTTAGGTTTACAACAATCTTGTAGTATCTAATTTTGTACTTATATAAAAATAGGAGATCTTGTAGTTTTCGTTCTTCCTATAAAAGTCATGGGAAGAAATGAAAAATTGAATGATCTTTTACTTCTATACAAATAGGAGATCTTATACGTATTCCTTGTACCTACAAAAGTCATGTGACAAATGACAGATACTTAAATAAGTAAACTAAGTCACAATGTTATAAAAGTAATCAGTATCATAATAGTAGTTTATTTTATCATAAGACTTCACATTTTGGAATAATACATATTTTATTGATAATTGCAGCTCTATACCACCAATCCAACTTACTTAATATTAATTTATAATTTTATCTTTGATTACATATCGAACATGACTTGTTTGAGAGTTTCCTATTCAAAAAAAATATAATTTTCTCTTATTTTGGGTGAATATTAATACTTAGAAAGAACTCCTCTATAATTTGTCAAGAACTGTATGCTTTAAATGAATAAATCAAATTATCTATCATGTGATGAGTGAGATGAAGCATAAAACGCACTCACTTTAAAAAATAGTTGGAGTAAAAGTGTGAATGAAGCGTGAAATGCACTCACAATGAAATGAAAAAGAAAGAACACAAACAACAATCTACTCCTCTAGTCAAATGACGATGATTAATGTTAGTAGCCATTTGAAACTGGTGACCAACTGAGTAACTAGGTGCATTCATCACAAATGTTTGTCTTCTCGTCAAAATGCTGGTGACATTTCAAGCAAGTAAAGGTGCTCAAGTTTTTCTACTTTTGGCATGAACCAATTGCATGAATCCTTTTATTTGGACAGGTTTAGTGGCTGTTCTACTAGGTATTGGCTATTCCACTCAATGAAATTTTTGTGTGCTAAATTTGTAAAACTCTCTCATGTCCTGTTTAGATGTTGTCAAGGTGGTTATTCATTGGTATGGTTCCATGAAACTCAAGCCTATAAATTACTAGTTGATGCTTATTCTTGCGACTTGAGGGTTGAGGTGTAACATGTGGGTTGTGATAAAATGATTGAGAGTAAGTGAGTTGAAGGTGAGGAGATGGGGATTGATGGGGTGTATTGTGTAGTACTTAAGGGCAAGCACAAGATAAGTGTGGGAGAGTTTTATAGGGCCTAAAAACAACATCATCATCACCCATTTTTGGGTTGTTAAACTTGATGGTATGTTATCTGGTCTGAATTATTTTTTATGTTTTATTGTAGTACAAGATATAAGAACGAAACTAAAAAAAACAACATGAAAAGAGGAAGAGTTCATGAAAAGATTCATAAGCCCAAAAACAAGCCTTGGGCAAAGCTTAAGTCCTACCTTAGACAACTTAGCCTTGGGCAATGCTAAGAGTTGCGCGCAGTAACAGATTTAAATTAAAACATGTGTTTTTCAAATTTCTAAAAAATATATTATTCAAACTAAGATCAAGGGGAAAGTATTTTAGAAGGCTTGGGATAAGCCAAAAATTAAAGAAAATGATCTTAATCAATAAAATAAGAAAACCCTAGCTCATTTTCTATAAAGAGGGTTGCTATCAAAGCAGAATCATCATCTCTCTTCTTCCTGGTGCTGCACATAGCTGCTTCTGCAATTTTTTCTTGATCTTTATTCTTTTTTCTACTCTCTAAGAACTCATTTGTGTTAAAGAGCCCACAATGAGTGGGTGATTTATTTTTCTTTTCCTAGTTGATACATCTAGCAAACTCCAACAATGTATTTGTGAGATCTAATCGAATTAATTTGAGTATGACTTTAGTGCTGCTATTTATTTACTTCTTGCACCTATATATATTTTTTGTTTTGAATCCGTTTGATCAGAGCCCGTCATGCAAGAAGAGAAATCGCAAGAAGCTAGCCGAACCCCTTAAATTCGTAATTGTTTAAGTGATTCTAGCACCAAGTAGTGATTAGTGCCGCATTGAGGTGGTAAGTAGTCTAGTTGACTAGTTCACGCGAATGAATCTAGCAACTTGAATCTTGTCCTTCTAGCTCTCAAAGTCGTTGACAAGTTAAATCCTTTATATGTTTCTAGGATTGTTTGGCAGCGAATAACCAACTAACAAACATTTCTTGGTTGGTTTAGGAATAAGGAAGTATTCGTTGTCAAAACATTTCTGACAACTATAACTGATTAGCCATATTTTTGGTAAAATTAACCCTTAGATCTATGATCAATTTTATTATTGGAGCAAGCTATTTCGTTGACTAGAAGTTCTTTTTATAATTGTTTTAGTTTCTAATTTGCAGCCAAGAGTTTGTTTAAGCTTATTTTTCTCATTATTTAATTTATATTTCGCATATTAGATTCTACAAAACCCCCCCCCTTGTATGTTTTTTACTCATTGATCAAGAAAGATAATTGGTTTCCAATTCCCTGTGGATGCGATCCTTCTCACCACTACTATAATATTGTTTTATTGGTTAATTAGGAATTTATTTTTGGTGGATTCGTCACTCATCAAAATTTTTAACATTACCTAAACAAAATTATTTCTTACTTTTCAAAGTAAATGACTAATAAATTCTTCCGCACAAAGATTAAATTCAAAAGCAAATTTTATTTGAAGTGACTCATTTTGTACTATAAAGACAGCCATAGAACTAATAAAATTAATGTTCATAAGAATTTTATATAAATTAAATAAAATATCTAGTAAGTATAATAAAGTCAAGTCTCAAATAGCCATGAATTCTTTATTTACTTTATATAGTTTATGATTCTTTATTTGATTTCAAAGATTTCATAAGTTATAGTATAAAATAAGAATTATGTTTTCACCGCTTGCACAAAATAATCAATCCTACACATTTATTCTCCTTCACATTGTAATTGTTCTTTAATAATTAGTTAGTCCATCTTGATTAATGCAAAGAAAAAGTATCATGGAAAGTTGGTTACCTTCTATGTGTATTTTACATTGCTATCGTTATCGACTTATGTTTTTATATTACACTATACTTTGAGTAGGATGTTAAAGGGTATTTCAAAATATTTTTTACAATTAGATCATATTTTTAAGGTTAATTACTAACCAATATTTATATATTGGTATATAAATGCATGATTTAAAGTAGAGATATTGCATTAAAATAACTGATCATATTATTTTAAAGAATATTTGATGTTTTTGTGTAACGTGGCTTTTTACCTTATCCGTGGGTATAAAGTTCTATCATTATCTCAATAAAATTACCTTTTTTAGTGTTTAAAAAAATAAATGATGAATAAGTTCTTTAGTGCATGGATTAAAATTCAAAAGTTAATTTTAATAAAATTGGCGACCATAGAATTAATCAAATCAATATTTTTAATCATTATATATATATATATTAAGTAAGATATCATATAAATATAATAAAATCGAGTCTCAAATAGTAATAGATTCTTCATTTAAGTTCAAGATTTCAAAAAATGATACTACTTTCAAATGAGCTAAAAATTCTTCATTTAAGTTCAAATATTTCATTAGTTATAGTATAATAATTCTTATATTTTCTACGGCTTATATAAAATACTTAACCGTATGTCATTTATGTGTCCATTAGAATTCAATTGTTCTTCAATTAAGCTTAGGCTTCTTGACTGGTGCAACAAAGAAGTATAGTAGAAAGTTGGTTTTCCAAATTCTACATAACCTCTCAAGTTATTTATTATATATTAAACTCAATGATATGCACTTAACTTTCATTCATTTGAAGAAAGAAAAAAAAATTTCTTTCCATTCTTCTTAATCTTCAAGCACAAATATAAATTTTAGATGTTCAATGTTAATATTTTTGACAGTCTAAATATCAGGTCATAAGGTTTAAAGAAGGATATTTTGGAGAAGATCTGTACTAGTATAATCTTACAAGACCCAAAACCATGTTGCACTCCTTCCCACTCGTTAAGGCTTCACTTATTCAATTGATACCAACATCCTTTTCCATTTTAGATGTGTTTTTCTTGGATGGTTACATAAGAACTCATATCAGTTGTCCTTAAGTTCTTCTATCATTAATTCCAAATAGTTTTATTTCTCTTCTCCAAAACCCAAATTCCAAACACAAATTTTCAAGTCTAATCATCACCCATCATACAGCAACAAGCAGTTTTGATAAGGGCATCCAATGCATGGCCACCGCAGAACCTAAACAAACGACGACTAGTTACAGAGCCTTGTCATCCACCACCTCCACACCCAGAGCCTCTATAGATGCTGCCATTGGCACTGTAAGGATTTGTGTACTATGCAATGGAAGATAGCACGTGCATCAAGATTCCAGTTGAAAGTGGTGATCAAGCTCGGGCCGTTAATAAAAAAATATGATCATGCAGTCTGAATTTTATGTATAGTCAATATATACTGTGGAGATGAAACTTCTCATCTACATAATCATTAAGTTAGAGTGATGATTATGGGAGGTTAGGGCTGTGTTGGATTTCATGTATAATCAATATTAAACTTACAAGATCAGTAATAAATTAACTTAATATTATAAAGTAATGTTTGTACGAGTATTCAATAATTTTAAAGGGTCACAAGGTACTAAATATTGTCACCAAGTAAACCTTTAGTTTACAGTTTAAAATATTATCATTGTCGACTTATATTTTTATATTACACTAAGTAGGATGTTAAAATGTATTTTGAAATTTTTATTAACAATTAGATCATGTTTCCGATATTAAATTTTAACCAATTTTTGTACATTGGTGTATAAATATATTATTTAAACTAAAATATTGAATTAAAACAACTAATCATATTATTATAAACATAGAAGATTTTTCAAAAGAAACAAACAAATGTATCACATTAAGTAATAAAAATAAAGCAATCTATTAAAAGAAACAATGAGAATTTAGGTATGAAATAAAAAATTTAGCATGTTGATCTACAATTCATACTTAACAAACAAAAAAATTAATTATCATATTTTTCAAGAAGCCAAGAATTTTGAATATTAGAAAAAATATCCAATTGCTTAATAAACTATTGTTTCTAAAAAAATAACAAACCCATTTGAAGACAAAAAAAATCTAGTTGGATATCACAAATTTTTACAAAATTAGATCTTGATATTTTGTAAGGATTTTGATGAAATTCTCTTATATAATAGTATTATGACAAAATATAAAAAAAAAAATTCAACTTTACTGCACACTTCTTTTATATAAATCATATGTGTACTTAAAAACTTAGCTAAATTTTGTTATGTATTTTTTATTCTTAAATCACTAATTTGAAATAAAAAATTTAAGTGATTGTGATTCTCTAAGTTTTGTTTCTATATTTTTTTTATAAAAATTTATCATTCCATACTTGTATGGTCGACAATTTTATTTATAGTCTGAAGTACTTAACACTTAATTATCTAATTTTAATCAATTATCAAGGTAATAATTATACATACATATGTATGTACAGATGGTAAAGAAATGTGAAGAGGGTGGACTTGGTTAAATGTTATCATTAAATTGGTCTTCTAAAGATAAAAATTACGAAATTAAGAAATAGTCAGCATAAAATATTCAAAGCTATTTCCATCTATCTAATTTTCCTTAAGTCACTTTTTCTTTTGAGCTTCATTGTTCCATTAGCACTCACCATTTTCATCCAGAATTCTGAATTCTCATAAAATTCATCTTCTAAAATTTTTTAAAAAGTTATAAAACTATATAAATTTTTAGAGGATTTTTTAGATTAAAAAGACCAAAAGATCAAGTTTTTGTTACTTATAATTCAAAAAAAAAATATTGCAGCGTGATTAACTTTTAACATTATCTCAATAAATTATTTATTACTCATCATATTTTAAATAGTGACAATTCTTTATTTACTTTAAATAGTTTATGATTCTTTACTTGAGTTCAATGATTTAAAATAAGACTCACTGAAATATCTATCTTGTAAAAAAAATTGTAAAATTCTACTCTAAAGAATTTGAGAGAAAGTGCAGAAGTGAAAATAGAATGTGAATTAGGAGGAAAGTAGTGACTGGCTGTGAGGGTGCAGAGGTGTGCAGACCTTTCTTTCTGAGAGGTAAGAAAATTTTGGTCATTGTTCTAATGATGTTTAGGTCCTCTTAAGCTGTTCACTTATCCCTTATTCTCTTTCTAAAACAGAAACAAATTGAGCTCAAGCAGGCTTTGTTTCTAGCTGCACCTTCGAACAATACAGGTATGTTAGCCTTCCTTTCCCTTTTTTTATTTTGATTCTTAACTTTGTTATGCTTTTAAGGTTCATTTAGGTTCTTATAAGGGTCTAGTTTCGTTTAATCCAAACTTCAGTGACAAATCTACTTCTAGAAATCACTAGTTTGATAAAAACAAATTGTAACCCACTGTTGACAGTGCAGGCAACCTATCTGTGTTTTCTGATCATCTGAAGTTGATTTGTTCACGCATGTGGATTGTTTTTGAATTCTTCAGGAAGGTAAGACCTATAGCAATAAATTTCATGCATGTAATGGTGTTTTATAGAAGCATTATGAATAAATTTAATTTTCAAATCTGATCTCTATTGTGGTTTTAGGATTGAATGAATGTGTGTGTGTGTGTCATGTGTCTATTTGGTATAAAATCTGTAAATTGGATGGATTTTTGTGTAAACTTGCATTTGATAAATTGTTTATTAAAGGATGGTAAGATGGAAAAACATAAACCAAAAGGGAAGGTACGGGTTTGGAAAAAAAAAATATATATATCGCTTTGCATGTTAGTTTTCTGCAAAGAATAAAATTAGAAAAAAAAAAGAAATTTAAAATTAATTAAATCTAAAAAATGAACGAAATATACCAGTTTTAAAATAATTAAAAAAATCAATCAAGAAAAGTATAATAAAGTAAATAAAAGTAAATTATCAAAACAAAATTAAAAATATATATAATAATAAAAATAAATAAAAGAAATAAATTATCAAAATAAAATAAAATAAATAAAACTCTAGAAAAAAAAAAGTTAATTGAGGGAATTATGGATAAAAGATGGACTCTAGATTAATAATTAAGAAAGAATAAAAGAACTAATCAAAATTTAATAACTAAAATATTTAGTAAATACATTTATTCGGTACTCAGAAAGGGTATTACCGGAATTACTGTTATGACTGTTGTCACTACTTACTATTTACTAATAGGAACCCTGCTCTTAGATTGGGTGGATACTGAATTATTTACAGTTTATCATTTACTGATGTAACTATAATTCTCCTTTCATAGAGGAAGTGGTATCCTCACTGCCTCTTTGGTATCGGTTTAGGCATCTGCATGCAGTAGGGTTATAATTATTAAAATAATAAAATTTTATAGTAAAACTTCAAATATAATAGGTAGTATATTTAAAAAGGAGAATTTTATTTAATAGATAAATTTGATGTTGTTGCTCTCGGGCATCGGGACATCACACTTACGTTTTTCACATACTACACAAAATAATCGACCCTACACATTTATTCTCTTCTTATATTGTAATTGTTCTTCAATAATTAGTTAGTCCTCTTCATTGATGCAAAGCAAAAGTTTCATGGAAAGTTGGTTACCTTCTCTGTGTATTTTACATTATTATCATTGTCGACTTATGTTTTTATATTACACTATACTTTGAGTAGGATATTAAAGGGTATTTCAAAATATTTTTTAACAATTAGATCATATTTTAAAGGTTAATTACTAACCAATATTTATATATTGGTATATAAATACATGATTTAAAGTAGAGATATTGCATTAAAATAACTAATCACATTATTTTAAAGAACAGTGGATGTTTTCGTGTAACGTGACTTTTTACATTAAGTTTGGTGATAAACTTCTATCATTATCTCAATCGAATTGTCTTTTTTTATTTTTTTAAAAATAAATGACGAAAAGATCTTTAGCACATGGATTAAAATTCAAAATTTATTTTTAATATAGTTGGCGGCCACAGAATTAGTAAAATAATTATTTTTAATTAATTTTAGATATATTAAGTAAGATATTACATGAATATAATAAAATCGTGTCTTAAATATCGATGGATTCTTCATTTAAGTTCAAATTTTCAAAAACTATAACCACTTTGCAAATAGCCACAGATTCTTTATTTAATTCAAAGATTTTACAAATTGTAGTCTAATAAAATCTATATTTTTCGTGGCCTATATAAAATACTCAACCATATATCATTTATCCCTCCATCATAATTCAATTGTTCTTCCATTAAACTTAGTCTTCTTAACTGGTGCAACAAAAAAGTATAGTGAAAAGTTGGTTTTCCAAAGCCTACAAAACCTCTAAAGTTATTTATTATCGATTAAACTCAAAGGTACGCACTTTACCTCCACTCATTCAAAGAAAGAAAAAAAAAACAAGTTTATTTCAATTCTTCTTAATCTTCAGGCACAAATACAAAATCTAAATATTTGATATTAATATTTTCTACAGTCTAAATCTTAGGTCATAAGGTTTAAAGGAGGAAGCTTTGGAAAAGATATGTACTCACAAAATCATACGAGACCTAAGACCATGTTGCACTCGCTTCCACTCTTTAAGACTTCACTCATGCCATCCATACCAATATCCTTTTCCATTGTAGATGTGTTTTTATTGGATGGCTTTCTTTATGATAAATTACTACTATATGGATGATATTAAAATTATTATTGCAGCTGAATGGCTTTAATTTTCCTCACACATCTCACTATGAGCATCACTAGAAAAACTAACTTGATATGTTTGTTTCTGATCCATACAAGATTAATTTTAGCAAGATATCAGATTACAAGTTTGATGAGCATAAAATAGAGCTAGTGAAGTTTTTTTTGAGCAAAATAGTGAACTTAAAAATTTGGTTCTTGTAACTCCTAAGCAAAATGCTATTAAAATTGATCGTAATGTTACATATTATTATTGCAAGCTTTTCTATTCCTTGAGAGCATTGAGACAAGCTCAAATATCTATTTATGAGCCTTCCAATAATACTGATCATCTGTTGATTTAAATTTAACGTATAATTATGCATTTATAATTTTTTTTAACGAATTATGATAAATGAATCCAATACGCTCAGCTTAAACATATTAGATTGAATAAGAATGAGATATATTACTACAATATTAGTCGTCCCATAAAGAAAAAAAAATTTTAAAGAGTGATAAGATGTTATATAACAGAGATAATTTTTAGTGATAGTTAAGACTTTATAGCCACTTGAATAGAAATTTGAGAAAAAATTCTTCTACTTGTTTTACCATTTATATAGGATACACTAATTTTTTAGGCTGAGATGATCTTTGACCATGCATCATTCTTTTCTGGTGGCTTACTAGAAATTTATTTAACAATTTTATATTTTATATCTTAAAAAGAACATAAGTATCTCATTTTTCTAGAACCCAAGAATTTTACGTATTAGGAAAAATATCAAATTCTTTAATAAACTATTATTTTTAAAGAAATAATACCTGTATATATTTAAAAGAAAGCGAATAGCATATCACTATTTTCTACTAAATCAGATTCTTTATTTCGTTTAGGGATTCTAGTAAAAAAAATTTCAATAATAGGATTATGATAAATCAAAAAAAAAGTTCAAGAATACTTCACACTTCTTTTAAATATACTTTACATATACATATTTTACAAATATAAATATGCTTACTTTAACAATATGTAGCATTATTATTGGAGAATTTTTGAAATAGAAAAAGAATATACATATATACATATATATATCCTCTATTATCCTTTCGTTCTTCTTTTATTAATTCCAAAGAGTTTTCTTTTTCTTCTCTAAAACCCAAATTCCAAACACAAATTTTCAAGTCTAATCATCACCCATCATACAGCAAGAAGAAGTTTTGATAAAAGCATCCAATGCATGGCCACCACAGAACCTGAATAAACGACGACTAGTTAGAGAGCCTTGTTGTCTATCACCTCCATGCCTAGAGCCTCTATAGATGCTGCCACCAACACTATAGGGATTTGTGTACTATACGGTGGAAGATGACCTGTGCATCCAGATTTCATTTGAAAGTGGTGATTAAACTTGGGCCGTTAATAAAAAATATGATCATGCAGTTTGGATTTTACGTATAGTCGACATAAAGTTTGAAAGATGAAACTTCCAATCTGCATAATCATTAAGCCAAACTAATGATTATGGGAGATTAGGGCTGTGCATTTTACATATAATAAATGTAAGTGCGGCACTGAAAATCCCTAAAGCGATTGTTGTAGCAACAAAAGCAGATACAAGAGGTGCATTCTGCATTTTTGATCTCTTGTACATGATCTGTAAATTTTGTGACTTACCTTTTCTTCATTAGCATCATAGTTTATCTTTCACAAACACAAATACACATTACTCAGCATAACATGTAGTGGATTTACATATGAATATATACATATACAAGCAAACTAATGATAAAGATTTACCTCTTGTAAGGCCAGTCGAGGCACCTCACCTTTTATTAGCCAAAACATCATGGTAGAGTCTATAATCCCTAGTAGTGCAAAGGTAGAAGTGTTGGTCCTTTTTACACCTTGTGCAAGTAATGAGCTCGCCCCCATGGAACTATTACTTTCCACCAATGAGCCTTGATATGTTGTTTAGGTTCATAGCAAGCTTCTAGTATTTGATTTTTTACTTCTATAAAAATAGGAGATATTATAGGTATTCCTTCTTCCCATAAAAGTCATGGGACAAATGAAAAATTGAATGATATTTTACTTCTATACAAATAGGAGAACTTATAGGTATTCTTTTTACCTATAAAGGTCATGTGATAAATGACAGATACTCAAATGAGAAAATGAAGTCACAAAGTTATACAAGTAATCAATATCTTAATAGCAATTTATTTTATCACGAGATTTATTGTTTTGGAATAGTACACATTGAATTGTTTATTGCATCTCTATGACACAAATCCCACTACTTAATATTTATTGATAATTCTATCTTATATATTTATTTTTTATAAACATCCATTTATACATAATGTGAGGAAAATATTGAGTCCAAATATTAGTTTGAAGGCTGAAAATTGAGGTGAAAATGAAGAGGCAACAAAATATGAGGAAAAAAAATTGTTGACTATAAGTTAAGAGGAAGAGAAAATAAATTAATTGCTTGAATAGAAAAGCTTTTGAGGAGGATGAATTTTTATTTTTAAGCTCTAATAAACCATATAGTGGAATTCTTTTTTTATGTGTAATTATCTTTTAAAATTTAGTACGAGATTTGTAATAAGCTAAGGCTAACTCCAAAAATTCCAAATATATCACATTAATTAAACTTATAAGATCAGTAATAAGTTAAGTTAATATTACAAAGTAAAGTTTGTACAAGTATACAATAATTTAAAAAGCTCAAAACATACTAAATATTTTGACCATATAAACCTTTAGTTTATAATTTTAAATGTTTTTATTATCGACTTATATTTTTTATATTACATGATGTAGATTGTTAAAAGGTATTTAGAATTTTCATTAACGATTAGATCATATTTTTGATATTAAATTTTAACCGATTTTTATATATTGGTATATACATATATAATTTAAACTAAAATATTGCATTCAAATAACTAATCACATTATTGTAAAGTATAGTAAATTTTTCAAAAGAAACAAATAAATATATCATATTAATTAATAAAAGCCACGCAATCAATAAAAAGAAACAAAGAGAATTTAGGGATGAGATGGACAAAATTAGCATGATGATAAAGTATTCATGTTTAACAAAAAAAAATTAATGATCACATTTTTTATGAAGCCAAGAGTTTTGAATATTAAAAAAAATATCCAATTGTTTGATAAATTATTGTTTCTCAGAAAATAACTAAGGCATTTGAAGACAAAAAAAATTTAGTTCGATATCACAAATTTCTACCAAATCAGAATCTTGATATCTTGTAAGGATTTTGATGAAGTTCTCTTATATAATAGTATAACACCCAATTTATTATTTTTATTTTTATTTTTATTCTTATTTATTTTAATATATATTAGAATTTTAGCTTAATTTTTTAATATTTAATTTATAAGGTTTTAATTTAATTTAATTTAATTTAATGAAAATAAAAATAATAATAATGATAAAATAGGGTAAAATTATTTTTGGGATTTAATTGAAATTGATTTTGGGAAAAAGGGGTGAAAATTTTGATTCTGGGGGTGTTTTTGAAAAAAAAATCGGAAACCAGGGGTCAAAATGTAATTTAAGAAAGTTGTGCCACGTCAGCAGCCACGTTAGCAGTCCAGTCAGCGATCTCGGCCAACCAGAACATGCTGCGTGGCGAGGAAGCTGACGCGGGAGACCACGCGGACGGAGCCACGTGAGCGATCCACGTGCACGCGATCGAACGGTCCAGATCTCACGCGTGCGGACGGCCCAGATGTCACGCGTGCGGACAGCCCAGATTGAATCACGCACGGACGGCCTAGATCGCATTGCGATGGACGACCCAGATTTATTCCCATTTTAATCGCGATCGGACGGTCCAGATTTATTCCCATTTTAATCGCAATCAGACGACCCAGATTAAATCGTGATGGACGGCTGATATTAAAAGAAGAAGGTTATAAATAACCTCATCCACACCCAACCCCAAACCCTAGCCGCCAGTGCCCTCGCCGGAGAAGAAGAACCGGTCGCCGGAGGATCCGGCCGCCGCCACTCGCCACCGCACCAGAGGGTTTTACGACCAGCAAACGAGGTAAATTTTCTCCCCTTGGCTCGTTTTTCGAAGCTGAATCTCCCTATGGCGAAATCAGAGCCAAATCATAGGCCAATCGACCGAAAAAAATCGCTGAAGTCCAGCGGCACCGCCGCAGCTTCCCTCGATTTTTGCCTTCGATGAGGCCCTTTCTGGTTCCCGTTTGATGCAATTTTTACACCACTGTGATCACCGTCCTTTTCTCTACAGGTTGACCGTAGCAAAACATCAAACCGCAACTCGCGTTGGAGAAGCCGCCGCACCCGAGAGCTCCGCCGCCGGTAAGTCTCAGTTTTTCGTGATTTTTTGGCCCACCGAGTCCCTAGGGTTGTTTTATCGTAGGAACCAATGCAAGTTTGGCCGAATTCAGCCAAAATGACCAAAAACGACCAACCCGAGGCAGATCGCCGCCACGGGCGGCGGTGCCATCGCCGTAGCATGGCGGAGCCACCGTGCCAGAATTCTGATATTGGCCAAAAAGGGGCCTTGGGTCTGATTTGGGATTTTTGGGATACGTGCAGGTACTGGTAGTGCGTTTCAATTTCCCGAGAAAAATTCAGAGAATTTAGGGACAGCCCATAGGCGCACTGTAGAGCCGATTTCAGACCCCGAAACAAGTAAGGATTTCTCACCCAATTTTCTATCACAGTATTAAAGCCTAATAAATGATAAAATGGTATTTTATGACTTTATAGATATGTATAATTGATTGAGGTTGCCAATGGAGCCCGAATCTGATATATTGTCGGTCAGTTGTTGGTTGATCTATTTTTCAGTATTAAATGCAGTATGGTATTAGATGTATTTATTTTATGATTTCGTATGCATGAATCATGGTTTCTTTTATTATGGTTTGAATTATGGTGAACCCGATGTTGTGTTGTTTTGTTTGGTGTTCATTATTGGTTTACGTGTTTGTGTATGATTGGATAATTGAGACCAAGAAAAATGGAAAAAAGGATATGTGAAGTGATAAATGGATAATGTGGATAGCCTGATTAGATATCCTGGGAGATGGTGGATGGACCGGGTCCGTAGGAAACCCTATCGAGAACGTGGTCTCTCATATCGGACGGGGTATGGAGATCTTATGTGTTTTGGTGCCCATACCAGTATGGGGACGACCCATTTTACCCTCATACCGGACGGGGTATTGAGGTTTATGATTTTAACGCCCATACCGGACGGGGTATGAGGACGTCTCTGGAATCAGGTTATTAATGTTAATGGTTCACGTGTAGAGGGGACCCCCTATGGGTCCCCATGGATACTAGTAGGCTAGTAAAAGAGGAAATTTGTTGTCTGATTATTGAAGTGCAAAGTATAACATGTGTTATGTTACAAAGCGTATATGATTTTATGATGGTTATAATGTTATTGTTTCCATATGATATTTTCATGAATCTCACCGAGGTAAGTGGACAGTAAAAGTTTTTATTATTGATAATTGAGTTTGTTAATAATTATGCTCCATTGGTCATTTTTGTTTTCTACCAACCTTTACTTCTGTGGTAGTGAGATAGTGTGATGTCTTTACTGGGCTAGTGTAGCTCATTCCTTACTTAACCATTTCAGATCAGGAAGACGGCTAGTTAGACGCCTAAAGACTTTATAGTTCTATTTATAGGTTTTATTTCGAGTATTTCTTTTAATTAGCTTATTTTTTCATATGTTGAATACGTTTATGGTTATTGTATAAGGGATGTTAATCAGAATTTTTATTTCGCTTCCACATTTAAGATTTTTAATATATACATCTTCATTTAAATTTCCAGGGCCGTTACAGTTGGTATCAGAGCCACGTTACTCTGACTCATCCCTTACACAATAATGCTTAGAGAAATACCCACTGATAAATCGTTACTCAACTCTTTTGTGTGAAATGCAGGTGCAAAGAAATGAGGGGAGGAAGACCCCCACTAAACCGAGCAGCCCAGGATGATTCGCTACGGGAAAATGTGGACAGAATATTTGAGATGCTGGAAAGGATCATGGCTGCCCAGCAGGGTCGAGAGGAGAGAAGGGAGTTACCCGAACCTCCCCCACTACTACGAGTTGAGCCACCGCTAAAGCAAGCGGATCCCGAGCCACCCGGGCACGAGCCTGCTCCACCACAGTACCACCCGGCACCACCACCGCAGTATGAACCAGTGCCCCAGCCACCGTATAGCCCGGCACCGCCACAGTACAATCCGGTGCCCCCACCATATCAGCAGGTGCCACCACAGGGCCCCCTAGTCTATCCCCAGCCAGGCCCAGTCCCTTTTCCAATGGACCCAGCTCCTTCCTTGATCGACCCAAGCTACATAGAGAGGTACAGGAGACTTAACCCTTCCACTTTTATAGCGGGATCCTCTTTTGAAGATGCCTATTACTGGTTGGCGGAGACTAAGAGAGCTTTCAAGACCTTGGGAGTGGTTCCTGAGCAGAGAGCTGCCTTTGCTTCCTACATGCTAGTAGGGGAAGTAGGCCATTGGTGGGAGCTCAAGCGGGCCACCCTGCCTACACCAGCCACCTGGGAGCAGTTCTTAGCGGTCTTCCATGCGGAGTATCTCCCTGAGCACATCCAACACCTGAAGGAGTTGGAGTTTGTTCAGCTGGTTTAGGGAAACATGACGGTATCGAAATATGCTAGTAAGTTCCTAGAGCTGGGCCGATACTCCCTGGAGACATTGATGGATGAAGGCAGGAAGGCCAGGAGATTCCAGTGGGGCCTCCGCCCAGAAATCAAGCAACACTTATTGGTATTGGAGCTCAAGACATACTCAGTCGTTCTAGTAAAGGCACAGATTGTGGAGAGGAGTTTCAACACCCGTCCTCAGTTAGCAGGGAGTCACCGACCCTCGGCTCCACCCCGCAGACCAGCACCTACTATTATAGTCCAACCAAATAAAAGGCCCAAACCAGTGATCCAGGCCCCTCCTCAGGCTCCAGGGGCAGCACGTGGAAAGATCTGCAAGCACTGTGGCAGGGATCACGGAGACCGACCATGCTACCACCTCAACAACACATATCGCATATGTGGTAGTGCACAACACTATGCGAGAGAGTGCCCGAGGAACCAGAACCAAGGAAGACCTCCTTTTCAGGGCAAGGTTTATAACCTTACCCAGCAGGATGCCGACGCTGACCCGGACGTGGTACAGGGTATATACACTATCTGTGACCATATTGCTCATGTTTTATTTGACACTGGTGCATAGCATTCATTTGTTTCACATGTTTTTGCTTCCAAACTTAATGTATCACTTGATAAACTTGATTCATTGTTATTTGTGTCTACTGCTGGGGGTGAAACACTATTAGGGGAAGTTATCTGCAGGGCTTGTGCCGTGGAGATAGCAAATAGGAAACTGAGTGTAGACCTGATAGGTTTAGACACGAGAGATTTTGATATAATCTTAGGAATGGGTTGGCTAGCGGCGTATCACGCCACCATAGATTGCTTTAATAAGAAGGTTGTATAGGTCTTACCTTCCTGAAGAATTCAAAAACAATCTACATGCCCGAACAAATCAACTTCAGATGATCAGAAAACACATACAAGTTGCCTTCACTATCAATAGTGGGTTACAATTTGTTTTTCTCAAACTAGTGATTCATGGAAGTAGATTTGTCACCGAAATTTTGATTAAATTAAGCTAGACCCTTATAAGAACCTAAATGAACCTTAAAAGCATAATAAATTTAAGAATCGAGATCAAAAAAGGGAAAGGAAGGCTAACATACCTGCACTATTTGAAGGTACATCAAAAACCGAGC
This sequence comes from Carica papaya, assembly GCF_054855325.1. Taxonomy (NCBI): domain Eukaryota; kingdom Viridiplantae; phylum Streptophyta; class Magnoliopsida; order Brassicales; family Caricaceae; genus Carica; species Carica papaya. Next base: position 32,345,253 of record NC_142313.1, read on the forward strand.
TTGGTTGAGCTCGATTTATTTCTGTTTTGGAAAGGGAGTAGGGGATAAATGAACAACTTAAGAGGAACCTAAACATCATTAGAACAATGATAAAAAATTGCCTATCTCTCAGAAGGAAAGGTCTGTACACCTCTGCACCCTCACAGTTGGTCACTCCCTTCCTCTTGATTCACACTCTGTTTTCACTTTTGCACTCTCTCTAAAATTCTTTAGAGTAGAATTTTGCAATTTTTTTTCACAAGATGGATATTACAATAAGTCTTATTTTATACTATGACTTATGAAATTATTGAACTCAAGTAAAGAATCATAAACTATTTAAAGTAAATAAAGAATTATCACTATGTAAAATGTGATGAGTAAGAAACAATTTTGTTGAGATAATGTTAAAAGTTAATCACGCTGAAATATTTTTTTTTTGAATTATAAGTAACGAAAACTCGATCTTTTGGTCTTTTTAATCTAAAAAATCCTTTAAAAATTTATACAGTTTTACAAGTTTTTTTTTAATTTTTAGAAGATGAGTTTTCTGGGAATTTAGAATTTTGGATGAAGATAGTGAGTGCTATTAGAATGATGAAGCTCAAAAGGAAAATTGACTTAAGGAAAATGAGATAGATAGAAATAGTTTTGAATATTTTCTGCTGACTATTTTTTAATTTCATAATTTTTGTCTTTAGAAGACCAATTTAATGATAACAATTAACCAAGTCCACCCTCTTCACATTTCTTTATGATCTGAACATACATATGTATGTATAACTATTACCTTGATAATTGATTAAAATTAGATAATTAAGTGCTAAGTACTTTAGAATATAAAAAAACTTTTCGACCATACAAGTATGAAACCACAAATTTTTATCAAAAAATTTATAGAAACAAAACTTAAAAGATCACAATCACTTAATAATTTTTTATTTCAAATTGGTAATTTAAGAATAAAAAATACATAACAAAATTTAGATAAGTTTTTATGTACACATATGATTTATATAAAAGAAGTGTTTGGTAAAGTTGAATTTATTTTTTTGATTTTATGATAATACTATTATATAAGAGAATTTCATCAAAATCCATATAAGGTATCAAGATTCTAATTTGGTAAAAATATATGATATCTAACTAGATTTTTTTTGTCTTCAAATGGGTTTGTTAGTTTCTGATAAACAATAGTTTATTAAATAATTGAATATTTTTCCTAATATTCAAAAGTTTTGACTTCATGAAAAATATGATCATTAATTTTTTGTTTCTTAAGTATGAAGTATTGATCAACATGCTAAATTTTTTATTTCATACCTAAATTCTCATTGTTTCTTTTTATAGATTGCTTTATTTTTATTACTTAATGTAATAAATTTGTTTGTTTCTTTTAAAAAATATTCAATACTTTATAATAATGTGATTAGTTATTTTAATTCAATATTTTAGTTTAAATCATATATTTACATACCAATATATAAAAATTAGTTAAAATTTAATATTGAAAATATGATCTAATTGTTAATGAAAATTCTAACATCCTACTTAGTGTAAGATAAAAAATATAAGTGGATAATAATAATATTTTAAACTGTAAACTAAAGGTTTATATGGTCACAACATTTAGCACCTTGTGACCCTTTAAAATGATTGAATATTTGTACAAACATTACTTTGTAATATTAACTTAATTTATTACTGATCTTGTAAGTTTAATGTTAACTATATATGAAATCCAACACAGCTCTAACCTCCCGTAATCATCACTCTAGCTTAATGATTATGTAGATGGAAAGTTTCATCTTTCATAGTATATATCGACAATACATAAAATTCAGACTATATGATCATATTTTTTAATTAACGACCCGAGCTTAACCACCACTTTCAATTGGAATCTTGATGCACGTGCCATCTTCGATCACATGGTAGATAAATCCTTACAATGCTAGTGGCAACATCTATAGAGACTCTGGGTGTGGAGGTGGTGGATGACAAGGCTTTCTAACTAGTCGTTGTTTGTTTAGGATATGTGGTGGCCATACATTGGATGCTCTCATCAAAATTGCTTATTACTGTATGATGGGTGATGATTAGACTTGAAAATTTGTGTTTGAAATTTGGGTTTTGGAGAAGAGAAAGAAAACTCTTTGGAATTAATGATAGAAGAACTAAAAGACAACTGATATGAGTTCGTATGTAGCCATCCAAGAAAAGCACATCTACAAAGGAAAAGGATGTTGGTATAAATTGCACAAGGGAAGTCTTAAGGAGCATGAAGGAGTGCAACATGGTCTTGGGTCTTGTAAGATTATGCTAGTACAGATCTTCTCCAAAGCATCCTCCTTCAAACCTTATGATATGAGATTTAGACTATAAAAAATATTAACATCGAACATCTATATTTTGTATTTATGCCTAAAGATTAAGAAGAATGGAAAGCATTTTTTTTTCTTTCTTCGAATGAATGTAGGTTAAGTGCATACCCTTGAGTTTAATATATAATAAATAACTTGAGAGGTTATGTTGTATTTCGAAAATTAGCTTTTCACTATACTTCTTTGTTACACCAGTCAAGATGACTAACCTTAATTGAAGAACAATTGAATTGTGATGGATGCATAAATAACATACGGTTGAGTATTTTATATAGGCCATGGAAAATGTAGGTTTTATTAGACTATAATTTATAAAATCTTTGAACTTAAATGAAGAATCTTTGGCTACTTCGAAAGTAGTTTAATTTTTTGAAATCTTGAACTTAAATGAAGAATCCATTGCTATTTGAGACGCGATTTTATTATATTTATGTTATAGTTTACTTAATATATATTTATATAATAATTAAAAATATTGATTTGATTAATTCTATGGTCGCCAACTTTATTAAAATTAACTTTTGAATTTTAATTCATACGCTAAAGAACTTATTCATCATTTATTTTTTTAAATACTAAAAAAGATAATTTTATTGAGATAATGATAGAACTTTATACCCATGGATAAGGTTAAAAGCCATGATACATAAAAAAGTCGACTGTTCTTTAAAACAATGTGATTAGTTATTTTAATATAACATCTCTACTTTAAATCATATATTTATATACCAATATATAAGTATTGGTTAGTAATTAACATTAAAAAATGATCTACTTGTTAAAAACTATTTTGAAATACCCTTTAACATCCTACTCATAGTATAGTGTAATATAAAAATAAAAATCGATAACGATAACAATGTAAAATACACAGAGAAGGTAACCAACTTTCGACGATATTTTTGCTTTGCATCAATCAAGAGGACTAACTAATTATTAAAGAATAATTATAATGTGAGAGGAGAATAAATGTGTAGGGTTGATTATTTTGTGCAGGCGGTGAAAAACATAAGTATTATTTTATATTATAACTTATGAAATCTTTGAACTCAAATAAAGAATCATAAACTATATAAAGTAAGTAAAGAATTGTAGCTATTTAAAATATTATTTCTTAAATAAAGAATCCATGGCTATTTGAGACTTGATTTTATTATGCTTATTAGATATTTTACTTAATTTATATAAAATTCTTATGAACATTGATTTTATTGGTTCTATGGTTGCCTTTATAGTACAAAATGAGTCATTTCAAATAATATTTACTTTTGAATTTAATCTTAGTGCGGAAGAACTTATTAGTCATTTACTTTAAAAAGTAAGAAATAATTTTATTGAGGTAATGTTAAAATTTTTGATGAGTGATGAATACACAAAAAATAAATTCTTCATCAACTAATAAAATAATATTGTAGTAGTGGTAAGAATGATCAAATCCATAGGGAATTGGAAAGCAATTATCTTTCTTGACCAATGAGTGAAAAGCATACAAAGGGGGTTTTGTAGAATTCAATACACGAAATATAAATTAAACAATGATAAAAATAATATTAAACAAACTCTTGGCTGCAAATTAAAAACTAAAAATATTATAAGAAGAACTCCTAGTCAACAAAATAGCTTGCTCCAGTAGTAAAATTAATCATAGATGTAACGGCCTCGAAAATTAAAAGGAAACGTATATATAAAAATTCTAAGTGCGGAAGCGAAATAAAATATTATGATTAACATCCCTTACACAATAACCAAAATATATTAAACGTATGAAAGAATAAGCTAACTAAAGTAAATACTAGAAATGAATACTATAAGGAAAACTATAAAATCTTTAGGCATCTACTCACCGTCTTCCTGCAGAACGGGCTCGAGAACCAAGCCCTCCTGATCTGAACAGGGTTAAGTAAGGAATGAGCTACACTAGCCCAGTAAAGATGTCACACTATCTCACTGTCACAGAAGTAAAGGTTGGTAGAAAACAAAAACGACCAATGGAGCATAATTTATAACAAATTCATTTATCAATAATAAAACCCTTTACTGTCCACTTACCTCGGTGAGATTCATGAAAATAATAACATCATAATATCATGAAATCATACGCACTCTGTAATATAACACATGTCATACTTTTAATATTTCAATCATCAGGCAACAAATTTCCTCTTTTACCAGCCTACTAGTATCCATGGGGATCCATAGGGGTCCCCGCTACACGTGAACCATTCACCTTAATAACTTCACTCCAAGGCCGTCCCCATACCCTGTCCGGTATGGGCGCCAAAACCATAAACCTCAATACCCCGTCCGGTATGAGGGTGAAGCGGGCCATCCCCATACCCCATCCGGTATGAGCGCCAAAACATTTAAAGTCTCCATACCTTGTCCGGTATGAGAGACAATGCTCCCGGTAGGGTTCTCTATGGACCCGGTCCGTCCACCATCTCCCAGGATATTTAGTGAGGCTGTCGACTTATCCATTTATCAATTCACATAACTTTTCTATTCTTTTCTTAGTTTTCTGTTTCTCACATAATCATGAATATTTAAACCAGTAACGAGCATCCAACAATGCAGGCATATCATCGGATTCACAAAATCAAACAGTAGTGAAGTAAACAGTGATTCATGCATTCAAAACCATAAAATAAATAGATCAGACACCATAATGCCTTTAAAACTGTAAAATAACTAAAACAGCAACTGACCGAAAATATATCAGATTCGGGCCCCATTAGTAACCTTAATTAATTATACATATCTATTAATTCATAAAATACCATTTTATCATTTATTAAGCTTTAATGCCGTGATATAAAATAGGGTGAGAGATCCTTACTTGATTCGAAGTCTAAAATCAGTTTTTTCACTATGCCTAAGGGCAATCCCTAGATTCCCTGAATTTTTTTTCGGGAACTGAAACACACTTTCGGTACCTGCACATGTCCCCAAAAAACTACAAATCAGACCCAGGGCCTCCTTGGCCAATTTTAGAATTCCGACACGGCGGCTCTGTTGTGCTCCAGCGTCGGCGCCACTACCCACAGCGGCGATACACCTCGGGTTGGCTGTTTTCAACCATTTCCGATAGAATTCAGCCAAACGAGCACCAGTTCCTACGAGGAAACACATGTAGGGCCCTCGGTGGGCAAAAAAAATATAGAAAACTGAGACTTACCGGTGGTGGAGCTCTTGGGTGCAGCAGCTCCTCCGGCACGAGTCGCAATTTGGCGTTTTGCTCCGGTCAACCTGTAGAGGAAAGGACGATGGTCATAGTGGTGTAAAAATTACATTGAACGGGAATTGGGAAGGGCTTCATCAGAGGCAAAAATTGAGAAAACTCGCGACGGCGTCGCTGGGCTTTGGTGGCGTTTTTTAGCCAATTGGCCATTGGTTTGGCTCCGATTTGGCCACAGGTGGGTTCAACATTGAAATCCAAGCCAAGGGGAGAAATTTTACCTCGTTTAGCGACTGAAAAGTGCTCCAGTGCAGCGGCGGGTGGCGGCGGTCGGTTCCCCCGGCGGCTAGGTTGTCTTCTCCGGCGAGGGCTCTGGTGGCTATGGTTTGGGGTTAGGTGTGGATGAGATTATTTATAACCTTCCCCTTTTAATCTGAGCCGTCCATCATGATTTAATCTGGGCCGCCCGATCGTGATTAAATTGGGAATGAATCTGGGCCATCCATCGCGATGCGATCTGTGCCGTCTGTGCGTGATTCAATCTGGGTTGTCCGCATGTGCTTTTGATCTAGGTCGTCCGTGGGCGCGGGAACGGATCTCAACCATCCGATCGCGCGCACGTGGATCGCCCTCGTGGCCTCCTGCGTCAGCATCTCTACCACACGGCGTGTCCTGGGTGGCCGGGGCTGCTGACCGGGCTGCTGACGTGGCTGCTGACGTGGTGCAATTTTTTAAATTGCATTTTGACCCCCGGTTTTTTGATTTTTTTTCAAAAACACCCCCAGAATCCGAATTTTCACCCATTTTTCCCAAAATTATTTTCAATTAAATCCCAAAAATAATTTTACCCCTTTTATCATTATTATTATTTTTATTTCCATTTAATTAAATTAAACTAAATTTAAAATCAATTATAATAATTAAAATAAAATAAAATAAAAATAATTCCAATAATAATAATAATAAAAGAATTAGGGTGTTACAATAGATGTAAGGGTTTGTTTTACCAAAAATATGGCAAATTAGTTATCGTTGTCAAAAATGTTCCGACAATCAATCCTTCCTTATTCCTAAACCAACCAAGAAAAGTTCGTTAGTTGGTTATTTGCTGCCAAGCAGTCCTGGGAACATACAAAGGATTTAACTTGTCAACGGCCTAGAGAGCTAGAAGGACGTGATTTAAGTTGCTGGATTCATTCGTGTGAACAGGTCAACTAGACAACTTACCACCTCATTGCAACACTGATCATTAATTGGTGCTGAAATTACTCAACCAATTACGGATTTAAGGGGTTCAACTAGCTGCTTGCAGTTTTTTTTCTCGTATGATGGGCCCTTCTCAAAGGGATTTAAAACAACAAATATATATAGGTGCAGGGGTAAATAAATAGTAGCTCTAAAGTTAGACTCAAATTAATTTGATTAGATCTCACAAATACATTGTTGGAGTTTGCTAGATCTATGAACTAGAAAAAGAAAAGTTAAATCAGCTACTCATTGTGGTGCTTTTTAACACAAATGAGTTCTTAGAGAGTAGAAAAAAGAATAAAAATGAAGAAAAAATTGAAGTAGTAAAAGCTGCTATGTGTAGTGTCGAGAAGAAGAGAGATGATGATTCTGCTTTGATTTCCACTCTTTTTGTAGAAAAGGAGCTAGTATTTTCTTCTTTTGTTGATTAAGATCCTTTTCCTTGATTTTTGGCTTATCCCAAGCCTTCTAGAATATTTTTCCCTTGATTTTTAGCCCCAGATCTTGGCTTGAATAATATCTTTTTTACAAATTTTAAAAACACACAATTTAATTTAAATATGCTACTGTGCGCAACTCTTAGCATTGCTGAAGGCTAAGTTGTCTGAGGCAAGACCCAAGCTTTTCCCAAGGCTCATTTCAGGCTTATGAATCTTTTCACAAACACTTCCTATTTTCATGCTGTTTTTTCTAGTTTTGTCCTTATATCTTGTACTACAACAAAATATAAAAAATAACTCGGACTAGATAACATACCCTTAAGTTTAATAGCCCAAAAGTGGGTAATAATGATGTCATTGTTAGGCACTTTCAAACTCCCCCACACTTATCTTATGTTTGCCCTCAAGCACTACACAATACACTCCATCAGTCCCCATCTTTTCACCTTCAACTCACTTACTCCCAATCATTTCATCACAACCCACATGTTACACCTCAACCCTCAAGTTGCAAGAATAACCATCAACTAGTAATTTATAGGCTCGAGTTTAATAGAACTATACCAATGAATAACCACTTTGACAACATCCAAATATGACATGAGAGAGTTTTGCAAATTTAGCACACAAAAATTTCATTGAGTGGAATAGCCAATACATAGTAGAACAACCACTTAACCTGTCCGGATAAAAGGATTCATGCAGTTGGTTCATGTAAAAAATAAAAAGCTTGAGCACCTTTGCTTGCTTGAAATGTCACCAACCTTTTAATGCAAGGGCAAATTTTTGTGATGAATACACCTGGCTACTCAGTTGGTCACCAATTTCAAATGGCTATTAATACTACTCGTAGTCATTTGACTAGAGGAGTAGATTATTATTTGTTTTTTTTTCTTTCATTATGAGTGCATTTTACGCTCCATCTCACACTTTTACTCCAACTGTTTTTGATAGTAAGCTCAATCTCACACTTCTTCCCCAACTGTTTTTGAAAATGAGTTTGCGTTATACTCCATCTCACTCATCACATGATAGATAATTTCATTTATTTATTTAAAGCATACAATTCCAGACAAATTGTAGAGGAGTTCTTTCTGAGTATTAATATTCACCTAAAAATAAGAGAAAATTATTTTTTTTTTTGAATAGGTAACTCTTAAAGAAATCATGTTCGATATATAATCAAAGATAAAATTATAAATTAATATTAAGTAAGTTGGATTGGTGGCATAAAGCTGCAATTATCAATAAAATGTGTACTATTCCAAAACATGAAGTCTTATGATGAAATAAATTACTATTATGATACTGATTACTTTTATAAGATTGTGACTCAGTTTACTTGTTTAAGTATCTGTCATTTGTCACATGACTTTTATAGGTACAAGGAATACGTATAAGATCTCCCATTTGTATAGAAGTGAAAGATCATTCAATTTTTCATTGTTCCCACAACTTTTATGGGAAGAAGGAAAACCTACAAGATCACTTATTTGTATATAAGTATAAAATTAAATATTACAAGCTTGTTGTAAACCTAAATAACATATCAAGGCTCATTGGTGGAAAGCAACAATTCCATCGGGGCGAGTTCATGACTTGCACAAGGTGTAAAAAGGACCAATGATTATGCCTCTGCATTATTAGGGATTACAGGCTCTGCCATGATGTTTTGGCTAATGAAAAAAGGAGGTGCACTAACTAGCATTATGAGAGGTAATCTTTATCATTATTTTTATTGTATATGTATATATTTATGTACAAATTCACTACATGTTATGTAGAGTAATGTGTATTATGCCTATTTTAACAATATATAGCATTATTGTTAGAGAATTATTGAAATAAAAAAATAATATATATATATACATATATGCATATATATATATCCTCTATTATCCTTTTGTTCTTCTCTTATTAATTCCAAAGAGGTTTCTTTCTCTTCTCTAAAATAAAAATTCCAAACACAAATTTTTAAGTCTAATCGTTAGCCATCATACTGCAACAGACACTTTTAATAAGAGCATCTAATGCATGGCCATCATAGAACTTGAACAAACGATGACTAGTTAGAGAGCTTTGTTGTCCACCACCTCTATGCCCACAGCCTCTGTAGATGCTGCCACCAGTACTTTAGGGATATGTGTACTACACGATGGAAGATGGCACGTGCATCCAGATTCTAATTAAAAGTGGTGATCAAGCTCTGGTTGTTAATAAAAACATGATCATGCAGTCTGGAGTTTACATATAGTTTATATAAAGTCTGAAAGATGAAACTTCTAATCCACGTAATCATTAAGACAGAGTGATGATTAGGAGAAAATAGGGCTTTGCATTCTTCATATAATAAATGTAAGTGCAACACTGACAGTCCCTAAAGCAACACTCACAGCAACCGAAGGAGACACAAGAGGTGCATTCTGCATTTTGGATCTCTTGTACTCTGCAAGTTCTGTGATTTGCTCTTTCTTAGTCAGCATCACAGTTCATCTTTTAGAATCACATATATACACATTACTTTGGATAACATGTAGTAGAATTGCACATTAATATATTCATATACAAAAAAAAAATGATAAAACACCTCTCATAATGCCAGTCGGGGCACCTCCACCTTTTATTAGCCAAAGTATCATGGTAGAGCTTATAATCCCTAGTAGTCTGGAGGCAGAATTGTTCGTCCTTTTTATACCATGTGCAAGTAATGAACTCACCCTAATAGAATTGTTGTTTCCACCAATGAGCCTTGATATGTTGTTTAGGTTTACAAAAGCTTGTAATATTTGATTTTGTACTTCTATACAAATAGTAGATCTTGTAGGTACTCTTTCTTCCCATAAAAGTCATGGGACAAATTAAAATTTGAATGGTTTTTTACTTCTATACAAATAGGAGATCTTATACGTATTCCTTGTACCTATCAAAGTTGTGTGACAAATGATACATACTCTAACAAGTAAAGTAAGTTAGAATGTTATGAAAGTAATCATATCTTAATAATAATATATTTTATTACAAGACTTAACGTTTTAGAATAGTACACATTGAATTGATAATTGGCTAGAAATCATCACAAAACGAGTCGTACACACAGATCTGACTCGAATATGGCAGAATCACGCTGGGGAAAAGTTTGGATGCATAGAACCATGCTAGGCCAATGTTGTTGTTCTCTTTCCTTTCTACATGCACCGTTATGCATTCTCTCTCTCCAGCATTCTAGTTATGGGCCTCTCTGTCGTACAGCACATTGTACGTAATAAACCTGCCTCATCGCCAATCTGGTATGTTCCCTCCTGCTCTCTCTCTCTCTCTCCCTGAGCTCCTTTCTCTTTCTTTGTGACTCTCTCTATTAATTTGACTCTATTTCTCTTCCTTCTTCTCGATTTCTTTTTTTTTTAATAGGTGAAGGATAGAGAGCCCTACATGCCTCTTCTTCCTTCTTCTTCTTTGGCTGCCAAAAGCATACACACCTCTAGTTGCCCACTTTTTTTCCTGTTCCCTTCATCAGAATGATGTCGTTTTAGAGTTATCCAAATTGATGACGTTTTCGCCCTTCTTACTCCTGATGCCTAGCTTCAAAATTACATTGTTTTAAGCATGGACTTATCCCCGTTTCTTTGGGCTAAGATGTCACATCTAATTTAGTAAAAACTAGTGACATGCTATTAGCTTTCTTCTAAATATGTGCATATATTATTTCTTAAAAAAAAATGGTTTATTAAAAAAACTTTAAAAGATAATTATATATAAAAAAATTATTCCACCACGTGGTCTATTAGGGCTTAAAAATGAAAAATTCATCCTCCTTGAAAGTTTTTTTTATTCAAGTAGTCAATTTGTTCTCTCTTTCTCTTAGCTCACAGTTAACTTTTTTTCTCCTCACACTATGTTATCTCTTTATTTTTACATTAATTTTTAGCCTCAATTTTTTTCTCACATTATGTATAAATGGATACACATAAATATATATATATATATATAAAAGATGGAATTATCAGTTAATATTAAGTAGGTGGGATTGGTGGTGTAGAGATGCAATTAGCAATTCAATGTATACTATTCTAAAACGTCAAATCTTGTGATAAAATAAACTACTACTAGCATGTTGATTATTTCTATAACTTTGTGACGTTGTTTAATTGTTTGAGTATCTATCATTTGTCAGACAACTTTTATAGGTAGAAAGAATACCTACAAGATCTCTTATTTCTATAGAACTAGAAAATCATTCAATTTTTCATTTGTGCCATGACTTTTAAGGGCAGAAGAAATACCTACAAGATCTCCTATTTTTATAGAAATACAAAATCAAATACCACAACTTGCTATAGACCTAAGCAACAAATAAAGGCTCGTTGGCGAAAAGCAACAGTTCAATCTAAGTGAGTTCATTACCAGCATAAGATATAAAAAGGATTGACGTTTCTGCCTCTGAACAGCTAGGGATTACAGGCTCTACCATGATGCTTTGGTTAATAAAAGTTGGAGATGCCCCAACTTGCTTTATAAGAGGTAAAATTTTATTATTATTTTGGTTGTATATGTATATATTCATGTGCAAATTCGCTACATGTTATGTTGAGAAGTGTGTATATATGCATTTCTAAAAGATAAATTTTTATCCTACTGAAGAAAGAGCAAGTTGCAAAATTTGTAGAGGGTGTACAAGAGATTCAAAATGCAGAATGCACCTCTTTGTCTCTACTTTGGTTGCTACAAGTGTCGCTTTAGGGACTATCAGTGTCGCACCTTCATTTATTGTATGCAAAATGCACAATTCTAATCTCCACTAATCATCACTCTGGCTTAATGATTATAAAGATTAGAAGTTTCATCTTTCAAAATTTATGTCGACTATACGTAAAATCAAAACTGCATTATCATTTTTTTTATTAACGGTCCAAGCTTGATCACCACTTTTGATTGGATGCTCGTGCCATCTTCGACTGCATAGTACACAAATTCCTATAGTGCTGGTAGCAACATCTATAGAGGCTCTAGGCATGGAGGTTGTGGACAATAAGGCTCTCTAACTAGTCATCGTTTGTTCAGGTTTTGTCATGGCCATGCATTAGATGCTCTTATCAAAATTGCTTCTTGTTGTATGATAGGCAATGATTAGACTTGAAAATTTGTGTTTAGAGCTTGGGTTTTAGAGAAGAGAAAGAAAACTCTTTAGAGTTAATGAGAGAAAACTTGAGGACAATAGAGGATATATACATATACATGTATGTATATTTGTATATTCTTTTTCTATCTCAAAAATTCTCTAATAATAATGCTACGTATTGTTTAAGTAGACATATTTATATTTATAAAATATGTACGTATAAAGTATATTTAAAAGAAGCATGAGGTATCCTTGATTGAATTTATTTTTTAATTTATCATAATCCTATTATTTTGGAGAATTTTATTAAAATCAATAAATGAAATAAAGAATATGATTTAGTAGAAACTAATGATATGCTATTACCTTTTTTAAAAAATATATGCAGACATTAATTCTTGAAAAATAATAGTTTATTAAAGAATTGGATGTTTTTCCTAACTCTCAAAATTCTTGGGTTCTATAAAAATGAAATCATTAATTTTTTTTGAGAAATAAAAGATAAAATTATTAGATAGATTGGTAGTAAGCCAAAACCAAATAATGGTGCATGGTCAAAGATCCTCTCAGCCTAAAAAATTAATATATCCTATATAAATGATAAAATCATTAATTTTATTGAAGTGACTATAAAGTCTTAACTATCATTAAAGTCTATCTCTGTTATATAATATCTTATCACTCTTTAAAAAAAATATTTCTTTTTGATGGGATGACTAATATTAAAATAATGTATCTCATTAGTAATTCAATATAATATCCGTAAACTAAGCGTATTTGATTAATTTATCATAATTCTTTTAAAAAATAGTAAATGGACAATTATATGTCAAATTTAAATCAATAGATGATTAGTATTGTTGAAAGGCTCATAAATAGATATTCGAGTTTGTTTCAATGCTTTTGAGGAATTGAAAAGCTTGCAATAACAATATGCAATATTACGATCAATTTTAAGAACATTTTTCTTAGGAGTTACAAGAACAAAATTCCCAAGTTGATTGTTTCCTCATAAAAAACTTCACCAGCTCTATTTCATGCTCATCAAACTTGTAACCTAATATCTTATTAAAATTAATATTATATAGATCAGGAACAAACATATCAAGTTCGTGTTTTTAGTTAAGTTCCTCGTTAGATGTGTGAAGGAAATTGAAGGCATTCAGGTGTAGTAATAATTCTAATTTTATCCATATAGTTAGTAATTTATCATAAAGAAAACCATACAAGAAAAACACTTCTATAATGGAAAGGGATGTTGGTCTAGTAGCACAAGGAAAGCCTTACTGACTGAAACGAGTGCAACATGGTCTTGGGTCCCGTAAGATTTTGCTAGTACAAATCTTCTCCAAATCTTCCTCCTTTAAACCTTATGGTATGAGATTTAGACTGTAGAAAATATTAACATCGAACATCTAGATTTTGTATTTGTGCCTAATGATTAAGAAGAATGGAAAGAAACTTATTCTTTTTTTGTTATTCGAATGAGTGGAGGTTTCGCGCGTAACTTTGAGTTTAAGCTATAATAAATAACTTTGGAGGTTATGTAGGCTTTAGAAAACTAATTTTTCGCTATACTTTTTTGTTGCACCAATTAAAAAGATTGAGTTTAATTGAAGAATAATTGAATTGTGATGGGAAGATAAATGACATATGGTTTAGTATTTTATATAGGCCGTGGAAAATGTAAATATTATTATACTACAATTTATAAAATCTTTGAACTTAAAGTCATGTAACTTCATTCAAAACATGTAACTTTTTTTTAATGAATATGTAAAAAATTGGAAGATCATTTCTTTGATTCCTTCTTTTTTTTAATTGTTTCGAATCTCTTTTCGATTTTAGAATCAAAAGTGACCTTATCTTATAACCTATAATACCTTTTTTTATTTACTTTTTTACTTTATTAAAATTGGATATGGAATTTACTTTAATTTTAACTCATTAGATTCAATAGTAGAGTAGGTTCATTCACATAATATCTCAAATGACTATTCGCATAGTGATTTTATTTTTTGAAATCTTGAACTTAAATGAAAAATCCATCACTATTTGAGACACGATTTTATTATATTCATGTAATATCTTACTTAATATCCATAAAATAATTAAAAACATTGATTTCATTAATTCTATGATCGCCAACTATATTAAAATTAACTTTTAAATTTTAATCCATGCACTAAAAAACTTATTCATCATTTACTTTTTTAAAATTTAAAAAAGACAATTCTATTGAGATAATGATAGAAGTTTGTCACCACGGATATGGTAAAAGCTACGTTACACAAAAACGTCGACTGTAATTTACAATAATGTGATTAGTTATTTTAACACAATAACTCTACTCTAAATCATGTATTTATATATGAGTATAAATATGATCTAATTGTTAATGAAAATTTTGAAATATCCTTTAACATCCTACTCAAAGTATAGTGTACTATAAAAACATAAGTCGATAATGATAAAAATATAAAATACATAGAGAAGGTACTAACTTTCCACGATATTTCTTCTTTGCATCAGTCAAGGGGACTAATTAATTACTGAGGAACAATTATTGAGAGAGAATAAATGTGTAGAGTTGATTGATTTTGTACAGTCTATGAAAAAGGTACGTGTGATGTCCTAATGTTTATTAGAGCTTAAAAATGAAAAATTCATCCTCCTTGTAAGCTTTTCTATTCAAGTAATCAATTTTTTTTCTCTTCCTCTTAGCTCACAGTCCATTTTCTTTTTTCATCACATTATGTTGTTTCCTCATTCATCTCAAGTTTTAGTCTTAAAACTAATTTTTAGCATCAAATTTTTCCTCACATTATGTATAATGGATGTATATAAATATATACATGTATATATCTAAAAGATGGAATTATTAATTAATATTAAGTAGGGGGGATTGGTGGCATAAAAATGCAATTAGCAGTTCAATATATACTATTCCAAAATATTAAGTCTTGTGATAAAATAAACTGCTAGTAAGATACTGATTATTTTTATAGCTTTGTAACTTAGTTTACTTTTTTGAGTATTTGTCACTTGTCACACGACCTTTATAGGTAGAAAGAATAAGTACAAGATTTCTTATTTGTATAAAAGTAAAAAATCATTAAAGTTTTTATTTGTTCCATGACGTTTATGGGCAGAAGGAATACCTACAATATCTCCTATTTGTATAGAAGTACACAATCAAATACTACAAGCTTGCTAAAAACCCAAACAATAGATCATGGCTCATTAAGGAAAAGTAGCAATTCCATCGAGGCAAGTTCATTACCTACACAAGGTGTAAAAAAGACTGATGTTCCGCCTTCGTACTACTAAGGATTATTGATTCTACCATGATACTTTAGCTAATAAAAGTTGGAGGTGCCTCGACTGGCCTTATGAGAGGTAAATCTTTATCATTATTTTGGTTTTATATGTATATATTCAAGTGTAAATCTACTACGCATTATGCTTAGTAATGTGTATATATTTGTTTCTAAAAAATAAACTATGAAGCTTATGAAGAAAGGGAAAGTCACAAAATTTACAAAGGGTGTACAAGAGATCCAAAATGTAGAATGCACCTCTTGTGTCTACTTTGGTTGCTACAAGTTTTGTTTTAAGGACTCTTAGTGCCATACTTGTATTTATTATATATAGAATGCACAGCTCTAATCTCCCCTAATCATCACTCTGGCTTAATCATTATGCAGATTAGAAATTTTATCTTTCAGATTTTTTGTCTACTATATGTAAAATAAAGACTGTGTGATCATGTTTTTTTTACTAACGGCTTGAGCTTGATCACCACTTTCAATTAGAATCTGGATGCACGTGCCATCTTCCACAGCATAGTGCAAAAATTGCAACAATGTTGGCGGCAACATCTGAAGAGGCTCTGGGCGTAGAGATGGTGGACGATAAGGCTCTCTAATTAGTTGTTGTTTGTTCAGGTTCTATTGTGGACATGCATTGGATGCTCTCATCAAAAGTGCTTCTTGTTGTATGATGGATGATAATTAGACTTGAAAATTTGTGTTAACTAACAAAATGCACAAAAGTCATCATATCCTAATCCTTGTGAAACGGATCCAAACAGGCGTTCAGAGGTAGATCTTCATTATAATATGGATAATTGGATTAGGAGCGAGTTCTAATAACTCAATAAGACCAGTAGTAATAGATTTACACAAATAATATTTTAAAAATCAATAAATACAGCTTATAAAATTACAGTTTAGTTTACACCAATTTCAGTAATTTCACCAATCATTCAATAATCTTAGTTATCACTGTCAGATCAATACTACGCTCAATATCGTACTCAATCATCCAATGCACACACACATAAATTTGAACTTATATTTGAAGTTTTACTATAAAAGTTTATTATTTTAATAATTATAACGCTACTGCATCCTTTTCCCTAAACCAATACAAAGGAGGCAGTGAGGACACCACTACCTCTAAGAAATGGGAATTATAGTTATATCAGTAAACGGTAAACAATAAGTAGTTTAGTATCCACCCAATTTAAGAGTAAGGTTCCTATCAGTAAACAGTAAGTAGTGATAACAGTCATAACAATAATTTCGGTAATACCCCTCTCAAGTACCAAATAGATGTATTTAGTAAATATTTTAGTTATTAAATTTCTTATTACTTTTTTTATTCTATATTATTTATTCAACTAGACTCTATCTTTTATCTATAATTCCCTCAATTAACTTTTTTTCTAGAGCTTTATTTATTTTATTTATTTTTATTATTTTATATATATTTTTTAATTTTGTTTTCATATTTTACTTCTTTTATTTACTTTATTCTACTTTTCTTGATTGATTTTTTAATTATTTTAAAACAAATATATTTCATTCATTTTCTAGATTTAATTTATTTTAAATTTCTTTTTTTTTCTAAATTTGCTCTTTGCAGAAAACTAACCGACAAAGAGATATATATATTTTTTATTTCCAAACCGTACCTTCCCTGATCGTTTATATTTTTCCATTTTACAATGTAACAGCCCCAGAAATTTAAAAGGAAATACATATAATAATTTGAGTGCGGAAGCGAAATAAAAGTTAAGGTTAACATCCCTTACATGATAACTTAAAAGTACTAAAAACATCACAGAACAAATTCTCTGAAACAAATACGAAAAATGAAAAAAATAAAGGAAACTATGAAGTATCTAACATCTACTCGTAGCCTTCTTACGGATCGAGCTCGGGAACTGGATCTTCCTGATCTGAAATGGTTAAATAAGGGGTGACCTACACTAGCCCAGTAAGGACATCACACTATATCGTCGGCACAAAAGTAAAGGTTGGTAGAAAACCAAAAACATCCAATGAAGCACAAATTTTAAACCAATACATTCATTAAAAATAAAACTATTTTTCCTTTTACTTACCATTTGGGAATCTGTGAAAACAACCTATAAAGACAATAACATCATACAGATCATAACTTCATGCACAATCAGTAACATAGAACATATCATAAATTCATATTCATTAACAATAACTAATCATCACCGTTTCTCATTTCACTAGCCTACTAGTATCCATGGAGATCCATAGGAGTGTCCTCGCTACACGTGAACCATTTTTCTTAACAATCTTAATTCAAGGGCCGTCCCCATACCCCGTCCGGTATGAGGGTGAAGCAGGCCGTCCCCATACCCTGTCCGGTATGAGCGCTCCATACCCCGTCTGGTATGAGACAAGGTTCACGGTAGGGTTCCCTATGAACCCGGTCCATCCACCACTCCCAGGATATCTAGTGAGGCTATCACCTTATCTGTTTATTAGATCACCTCCATTTTCTATTTTTCCTTAATCTCCGTTACCAAATTAAACATAATCACATTAACAATGAACATGCACCCGGTAATACAATCATATCTTAAATTCTAAAATCACACAGTGGTAAAGTAGGACAGTAATACATGCATTTAAAACTCTAAAACTAGATGCCATCACGCCTTTAAACTGTAAAATAAATCAACAAGAATCAACAGAGAACAATGTTCGATTTCGGGCTCCATTAGCAATCTGTAATTAATTATGCATATTTATCTAACTTGTATAAAGGACTGTATTATTATTTATTCAAACTTCACATCTATGATAGAAAATAGGGTAAGGGGTCCTTACCTGATTTAACGCCAAAAAATAAATGGTTACTGCACCTACGGGGCAGTCTTTGGGTTCCCTGAATTTTTCTTTGGGAACTAAAACGCACTTACAGTACCTACACATGTCCCAAATAACCCAAAAATTAGACCCAAGCCCTATTCGACCAATTTTGAAATTTTGTCTCCGGCGACGGCGCCACCGCCCGTGGCAGCGATCCACCTCGGGTTGGCTATTTTCGGCCAAACTCAGCTAAAATTGCATCGGTTCCTATGAGAAAACACACTTAGGGCCCTCAGTGGGCTAAAAAAAACGTAAAAAACTGAAACTCACCGGCGATGGGGCTCTCCAGTGCGGCGGCTCCTCCAGCTCACATTGTAGTTGGGTGTTTTACTTCGGTCAACCTAAAGAGAAGGAAACGGTGATCACAACGGTGGAAAAATTACATCGAATGGGAATCGGGAAGGGCCTTATTGGAGGCATTTTTTGAAACACCCCGCGGCGGCAACGCCGATCTTCGACGATATTTTTCAGCCAATTAGCCGGTTCTTTCACTCTGATTTAGCCATGGGTGGGTTTTAAATTGAATTTGGTGCAAGAGGGGAAATTTTTACCTCGTTTAGCAGTTAGAAATTGCTTCAGTGCGGCGGCGGGTGGCGGCGGTTGGCTCCTCGGTGGCTGGGTTGTCTTCTCCGGCGAGGGGCTCTGGCAATTAGGGTTAGGGTTTGGGTGCGGATGGGGTTATTTATGCCCATCCACTTTTGATCTGGACCGTCCATCGCTTTTAATCTGGACTGTCTAATCGCGATTCAATCTGGACTGTCCGTGCGCGATCCAATCTGGGCCGTCCGTGTGTGATGCAATTTGGGCCGTCCGTGCACGTTTTGAATCTGAGTCGTCTGTGCGCGCGGGAATGGATATTAGCCGTTCGATCGCGCGCACAAGGATCGCCCACGTGGTTCCCCCTGTGTGGCCTCCCGCGTCAGTGCCTTTGCCACCTGGCGTGTCCTGGTTGGTCGGGGCTGGGAACCGAGCATCTGACATGGTGTAATTTTTTTAAATTACGTTTTGACATCTGTTTCTAATTTTTCTTTTAAAAATACTCCCATAACCCAAATTTTCACCCCTTTTTTCCAAAATTATTTTCAATTAAATCCTTAACTAATTTTTACCCTTTTTATTAATATTATTATTATTATTTTCATTAAATTAAAATAAAATAAAATAAAATGAAATAAATTCAATTAATAATTAATTATATTTATAAAAATAAAATAAAAATAATAAATGTTGGGTGTTACATACTATCCTTCAATAAATAGTTTATCAAATGCATGTATACACAAAAATTCATCCAAGTTAGAGATTTTAAACCAAATGGACACATGAAACATACACACACATTAATTTAATCCTAAAACCGCAACAAAGATCATATTTTAAAACTAAATTTATTCATAATGCGTCTATAAAACACATTGCATGCATAAAATATATTACTATAGGTCTTACCTTCCTAAAGAATTCAAAAACAACCTACACACGCGAACAAATCAAGTTCAAATGACTAGAAAACATAAACGGATTGCCTGCACTATCAATAGTGGGTTACAATTTATTTTTGTCAAACCATTGATTTCTGAGAAGTAGATTTGTTGCTAAAGTTTGGATTAAATGAAGCTAGACCCATATAAGAACCTAAATGAACATTAAAAATAGAATAAATTTAAAAATCAAAATCAGAAAAGAGAAAGGAAGGCTAATATACCTGTACTGTTCGAAGGTGCAGCAGAAATAGAGCCTGGTTGAGCTAGATTTGTTTCTATTTTTGAAAGGAAGTTGGGGATAAGTGAATAGCTTAAGAGGAACCTAAACATATTTAGAAAAATCACCAAAAATGGCTTACCTCTCAGAAGAAGAGGTCTGCACACCTCTGCACCTGCACAACCTGTCATTTCCTTCCTCCCATTTCACACTCTTTTTTCACTTCTTCACTCTCTCTCAAATTCTTTAGAGTAGAATTTTACAATTTTTTTACAAGATGGATATTACAGTAAGTCTTATTTTATACTATAACTTATGAAATCATTGAACTCAAATAAAGAATCAAAAACTATTTAAAGTAAATAAAAATTATCGCTATTTAAAATGTGATTTCTTAAATAAAGAATTCATTACTATTTGGCACGTTATTTTATTATGCTTATTAGATATTTTACTTAATTTATATAAAATGCTTATGAACATTGATTTTATTAGTTACATGGTTACCATTATAGTACAAAATCAGTAACTTTAAATAAAATTTACTTTTAAATTTAATTTTTATGCAAAAGAATTCATTAACCATTTACTTTGAAAAGTAAGAAACAATTTTATTAAGATAATGTTAACAGTTTATCATGCTGCAATATATTTTTTTGAATTATAAGCAACTAAAACTCAACCTTCTTGGCCTTTTTAATCCAAAAATATCCTCTAACAATTTATATAGTTTTACAACTTTTTTTAAATTTTTAGAGGATGAGATTTATGCGAATTTAGAATTCTGAATGAAGATGGTGAGTGTTATTGGAACAATAAGGCTCAAAAGGAAAGTGAATGAAGGAAAATGAGATAGATAGAAATAGCTTTAAATATTTTAGGTTAACTATTTTTTAATTTCGTAATTTTTGTCTTTAGAAAACCAATATAATTATAACGGTTGACCAAGTCTACCCTCTTCACATTTCTTTACCATACTGTACATACATATGTATGTAAAGTTATTACCTTGATAATTGATTGAAATTACATAATTAAGTGTTAAGTACTTTAGAATATAAATAAATTTTCGACCATACAGTATGACACCTTAAATTTTGTCAAAAAACTATAGAAACAAAACTTAGAGGATCACAATCACTTAATAATTTTTTATTTTAAATTAATAATTTAAGAATAAAAAATACACAACAAAAATTAACTAATTTTTTATGTACACATATGATATATATAAAAAAAATGTGTGGTAAAGTTGAATTTATTTTTTTTATTTTTTCATAACACTATTATATAAGAGAACTTTCATCAAAATCCTTACAAGATATAAAGATTCTGATCTGGTAGAAATTTGTGATATCCAACTGAATTTTTTTGTCTTCAAATGCCTTTGTTATTTTCTGAGAAACAATAGTTTATTAGAAAATTGGATATTTTTCCTAGCATTCAAAGTTCTTGGCTTCATGAAAAATGTGATCATTAATTTGTTTTTGTTAAGTATGAATACTTTATCAACATATTAAATTTTTTCATCCCTGAATTCTCATTGTTTCTTTTCATTGATTGCATGATTTTTATTAATTACTGTAATATATTTATTTATTTCTTTTGAAAAATTTACTATACTTTGCAATAATGTGATTAGTTATTTTAATGCAATATTTTAGTTTAAATCATATATTTATATTCCAATATATAAAAACTTATTAAAATTTAATATAAAAAATATGATCTAATTGTTAATGAAAATTCTAAATACCTTTTAACAATCTACATCATGTAATATAAAAAATATAAGTCAATAATGAAAAACTTTTAAACTGTAAAGTAAAAGTTTATATGGTCACAACATTTAGCACGTTTTTAGCTTTTTAAATTATTATATACTCGTACAAACTTTACTTTGTAATAGTAACTTAACTTGCTACTAATCTTGTAAGTTTAATTAACGTGATATATTTGTAAGTTTTTGGAATTAGCCTTAACTCATTATTGACCATGTACAAAATTTTAAAAGATAATTACACATAAAAAAATAATTGTACCACATAGTCTATTAGAGCTTAAAAATGAAAAATTTATCGTCCTTGAAAACTTTTTTGTTCAAGTAATTAATTTGTTCTCTCTTCCTCTTAGCTCACAGTCAACATTGTTTTTCCTCATATTGTGTTGTCTATTCATTTTCACCTCAATTTTTTGCTTTTAAAACTAATTTTTGGCGTCAATATTTTCCTCACATTATGTATAAATGAATGTATATAAATATATATATAAGATAGAATTATTAATAAATATTAAGTAGTGGGATTGGTGTCATAGAGATGCAATTAGCAATTCAAGGTATACTATTCCAAAAAATTAAATCTTGTGATAAAATAAATTGCTATTAAGATATTGATTACTTATATAACTTTGTGATTTAGTTTACTTGTTTGAGGATTTGTCATTTGTCACACAACTTTTATAGGTAGAAAGAAAACTCAATTGTACTTTACAATAATGTGATTAGTTATTTTAATAATATATCTCTACTTTAAATCGTGTATTTATATACAAATATATAAAATTTTGTTAGTAATTAACCTTAGAAATAAGATCTAATTGTTAATAAGTATTTTAAAATATCCTTTAATATCCTACTCAAAGTTTAGTGTAATATAAAAATATAAGTTGATAACAATAACGATATAAAATATATAGAGAAGGTAACCAACTTTTCATGATACTTCTTTCTTGCATTAATCAAGAGGGCTAACTAATTATTGAAGAATAGTTATAATGTGAGAAGAGAATAAATATATAGGGTTTATTTTATATAGGTTGTGAAAAACTTATGTAACGGCCCCGAAATTTAAATGAAGATGTATGTATTAAAAATCTTAAATGCGGAAGCGTAATAAAATTTTTGATTAACATCTCTTACACAATAACCAAAAATGTACTCAAAACATGAAAGAATAAGCTAATTAAAAGAGATACTCGAAACAAAAACTATAAATAGAACTATAAAGTCTTTAGGCGCCTAACTCGCCGTCTTCCTGCGGAACGGGCTCGGGAATGAGCTACACTAGCCCAGTAAAGACATCACACTATCTCACTGCCAAAGGAGTAAAGGTCGGTAGAAAACAAAAACAACCAATGGAGCATAATTTATAACAAACTCATTTATTAACATAAGAACCTTTACTGTCCACTTACCTCGGTGAGATTCATGAAAATAACATATGAAAACAATAACATCATAACCATCATAAAATCATATCGACTTTGTAATAGAACACATGTCATACTTTTGCGTTTCAATATTCAGACAATAAATTTCCTCTTTTACCAGCCTACTAGTATTCATGTGGATCTATAGGGGGTCCCCGCTAAACGTGAACTATTAACATTAATAACCTTATTTCAGTGTCGTCCCCATACCCCGTTCGATATGGGCGCCAAAACCATAAACCTCAATACCCCGTCTGGTATGAGGGTGAAACGGGCCGTCCCCATACCCCGTCCGGTATGGGCGCCAAAACACATAAGGTCTTCATACCACGTCCGGTATGAGAGACCACGTTCCCGGTAGGGTTCCCTACGAACCCAGTCCATCCACCATCTCGCAGGATATCTAGTCAGGCTGTCCACATTATCCATTTATCAATTCACATAACCTCTTTGCCCTTTTTCTTAGTCTCAATCATTCAATCATACACAACATATAAACCAGTAATTAACACCAAACAAGACAACACAGTATCGGGTTCACCATAATACAAACCATAATAAAAAAAACCATGATTCATGCATACAAGACCATAAAATAAATACATCAAATATCATACTGCATTTAATACTGAAAAAATAGATCAAACAACAACTGACCAACAATGTATCAGATTTGGGCTCCATTGGCAACCTCAATCAATCATACATATCTATAAAGTCACAAAATACCGTTTAATTATTTATTAAGCTTTAATGCCGTGATAGGAGGTAGGGTGAGAGATCCTTACTTGTTTTGGGGTCTGAAATCGGCTCTACAGTGCACCTACGGGCTGTCCCCAAATTTCCTAAATTTTTTCCGGGAAACTGAAATGCACTATCGGTACCTGCATGTGTCCCAAAAAAAAATCCCAAATCAGACCTAGGGCCCTTTTCGACCAATATCAGAATTCTGGCATAGCGGCTCCGCCGTGCTCTAGCGACGGCGTCGCCGCCTGCAGTAGTGATCCACCTCAGGTTGGCCATTTTTGGCCGAATTCGGCCAAACTTGCATTGGTCCCTACGATAAAACAACCCTAGGGCCCTCGGTGGGCCAAAAAATCACGAAAAATCGAGACTTACTGGCGGCGGTGCTCTCAGGTGCGGCGGCCTCTCCAGTGCGAGTCGTGTTTTGATGTTTTGCTCCGGTCAACCTGTAGAGAAAAGGACGATGATTACAGTGGTATAAAAATTGCATCGAACGGAGGCCGAGAAGGGCCTCATCGGAGGCAAAAACAGAGGGAAGCCGCGGCAGTGCCGCTGGACTTCGACGGGGTTTTCTGGTTGATTGGCCAGTGGTTTGGCTCCGGTTTGGCCATAAGCAGATTCAGCATCAAAAAATGAGCCAGGTAGAGAAAATTTACCTCGATTGGCGGTCGAAAAATTCTCCAGTGCGGCGGCGGGTGGCGGCGGCCGGCTCCTCCGGCGTCTGGTTCTTCTTCTCCAGCGAGGCACTGGCGGCTAGGGTTTGTGGTCGGGTGTGGGTGGGGTTATTTATACCCTTCCCCTTTTAATCTCAACCGTCTATTAAGTTTTAATCTGAACCGTCCGATCACGATTTATTTAGGATTAAATCTGGACCGCCCATCGCGATGCAATCTGGGCCATCCGTGCCTGATTAAATATGGGTCATCCGTACGTGTGAGATTTGGGCCGTCCATGCGTGTGGGAATGGATCTGGGTCGTCCGATCGTGCGCACACAGATTGCCCACGTGGCCCGTCCCGTGTCAGCATTCCTTGCCACGCTGCGTGTCCTGGTTGGCCGAGGCTGCTGACTGGGCTACTGACGTGGCTGTTGACGTGGTACAACTTTTCTAAATTGCGTTTTGACCATTGATTTCCGATTTTCTTTTCAAAAACATCCATAGAATCCAAATTTTCACCCCTTTTTTTCAAAATCAATTTCAATTAAATCCAAAAAATAATTTTACCCTATTTTATCATTATTATTATTTTTATTTTCATTAAATTAAATTAAATTAAATTAAATTGAATTAAAATCTTATAAATTAGATATATAAAAAAAAAAACTAAAATTCAAATATGACAATAAAAATAATAATTTGGTTGTTACAGCTCTCCCCCCCTTAAAGAAATTTGGTGCCCCAAATTTGCCTCTTATTCTTAGTTGAACAAATGGGGATACTGGGCTCTAAAATCTGATTCTAGCTCCCAGGTAGCCTCCCTGGGCATGTGGTTCTGCCACACGACCTTTACAAATGATATTTCCCAGTTGCGGAGTATCCTGCTCTTTCGGTCCGTGATTCTGACTGGTACTTCTTCTTAAGATAAGTCCTCTTGGAGTGGAAGCAGTTCATGAGCCAAAACATGAGAGGGGTCCGGGTTGTACTTACGTAGCATGGATACGTGGAACACATTGTGGACTCTTGAGAGCTCTGGAGGCAGTGCTAGTCTGTAGGCAGAAGTACCAATCCTGTCTAAGATTTCAAAAGGTCAAATAAATCGGGGATTCAGTTTTTCCCTCCTGCCGAACCTACTAATTCCCTTGAAAGGAGTGACCTTAAGAAACACTCGGTCGCCTTTCTCAAATGCTAGATCTCTCCTCCGGGTGTCTGCATAACTCTTCTGCCTACTCTGAGCTGTCTAAATGTTCTTTATGATTTTAACTATTTTTGACGTGGTCTCCTCTACCAACTCCGGACCGAACAATCTTCTATCGCCTACTTCCTCCCAACAAATCGGTGATCTGCATGGGCGTCCATATAATGCCTCATACGGAGCCATGCCAATGCTCGCTTGGTAGCTGTTGTTGTAGGCAAACTCTATCAGGGGTAGATGGTCATCCCAATGGCCCCCAGAGTCAAAGACACAAGCTCGGAGCATATCCTCAAGTGTACAAATTGTCCTTTCTGATTGTCCGTCGGTCTGAGGATGGAAGGCAATGCTAAGAGACAACTTTGTTCCCATGGCTTGCTGAAGGCTACTCCAAAACTGAGAAGTGAACCTGGGGTCCCTGTCGGATACCACTGTCACTGGAACTCCATGCAATTTGACTATCTCCTGGATATACATTCTTGCCAACTTGTCCAAGGGATCGGTCATCCTGATGGCTAGGAAGTGGGAAGACTTGGTAAGTCGGTCAACAATTACCCATATGGCATCATTCCTGAACGTGCCTTGGGTAGCCCCGATACGAAGTCCATGGTGATATGTTCCCACTTCCACTCCGGGATCGGTAAAGGCTGAAGTAACCCACTTGGGCGCTGATGCTCTGCCTTGACCTGCTGACATACCAAGCATTTAGATACAAAGTCTGCTATGTCTCTCTTCATTCCATTCCACCAAAACTGGGGTCGCATGCTTTGGTACATTTTAATGCTTCCTGGATGCATGGCAAACTTCGAGCTATGGGACTCCGTCATGATGTCTCTTTTTAACTCACTATCATCTGGGACACACACCCTGTCTTGGAAACGAAGTAATCCATCGACAAAGATTCAGAATTCTGAGCTCACTCCCTGTTGTGTATCCTTCTTGCGGGCTACCAAGGCGAGGTCGACTGACTGGGCTTCCCTTATTCTCTAGATTAACTCGGGCTGGACTGTCAGGCAGCCCAAACATGTGACTCTCTTCAGATCCTGAAGTCGAACCTGTTGCGTGGCCCCAATTGGCCTGCATTCTGAAACCATCAAATGGGTTAAGATACCTGCACTTTTTCCTGCTGATACCACATTGCCCTTACCCGGATGGTATAAGATATCACAATCATAGTCCTTAAGGAGTTCCATCCACCTTCTCTGACGCATGTTGAGATCCTTCTGAGTGAATATGTGTTTCAACCTCTTATGATCGGTATAGATCTGAAAGGTCTCTCCGTACAAATAATGGCGCTAGGTTTTCAAGGAGTGTATGATTGCGGCAAGCTCTAAGTCATGGGTGGGATAGTTCTTCTCATGATTCTTTAACTGTCTGGACCCATATGCTATAACTTTTCCATGCTGCATCAAAACACAACCCAGGCTTAGATAGGAGGCATCACTATAAACTGTATATCCTCCCGATCCACTCGGTAAAGCCAGCACGGGTGCAGTAGTCAGCTGCTTCTTTAATTATGAAAAACTTCTTTCGCAGTCCTCATTCCACTCAAACTTGGCATTCTTTTTTGTGAATCGGGTTAGAAGAGCTACTAGACTGGAGAATCCTTCAATGAACCTGCGGTAATAACCTACCATCCCCAGAAAGCTACGGATTTCCTTAACTGATGTCAGCTTCTCCCAACCAAGTACCGCTTCAACCTTTTCAAGATTCACTGATACCTCTTCCTTCGATATGATATGTCCTAAGAAGGCGGTCTGCTCAAGCCAGAATCCACACTTGCTCAACTTTACATATAACTTCTTTTTTCTGAGGACCTGCAGAACTTGGGCAAGATGGTGAGCATGTTCTTCTCTGCTTCTTGAGTAGACTAAGATATCATCGATGAACACGATGATAAATTGATCCAAGAACTCTCTGAAGACTCTGTTCATCATATCCATAAAGATTGCCAGGGCGTTGGTTAGCCCAAATGGCATGACGAGGAACTCATAGTGTCCGTACCTAGTTCGAAAGGCCATCTTAGGGATGTCTTCTGCTCTTATCTTCACCTGATGGTAACCTGGTCGCAGGTCTATTTTAGAGAAGACCTGTGCACCCTGCAGCTGATCGAAGAGGTCATCAATTCTGGGAAGGGGATATTTGTTCTTGATCGTAACCTTGTTCAATCCTCTGTAATCAATGCATAGTCTCAATGTTCCATCTCCCTTCTTTGCAAAAGTGACTCCAGCACTCCAAGGGGACACACTGTGTCTAATAAAACCACTGTCTTGCAATTCAGTGATCTGTTTCCTCAGCTCTTCCATCTCAATGCGGCTCATGTGGTAAGGAGCAACCGAAATGGGCTAGGTGCCTGGCTGTAAGTCTATAGTGAACTCGACTTCCCTGTCTACTGGCAGTCCGAGTAGTTCGTCTGGAAACACATCTGGGAAGTCTCGGACTACTAGGATCTCTTGAATACAAATTTCCTTCTTGGGCTTGCCTAGTCAGAGAAAGTAGCAAGATTAAGGCACTAGAAGTTAAGAAAACTTACCATCAAGGAATAAATACTAAATGATTCTATTAATTTGTAAATGGCTCTTCGTTAGGAGGATTAAATACAACTTTCTTGTTAAAGCAATCTATGGTGGCGTGATACGCCGCTAGTCAATCCATTCCTAAGATTACATCAAAATCCCCTGTGTCTAACCCTATCAGGTCTACACTTAGTTTTCTATTTGCTATCTCCACGGCACAAGCTTTGTAGATAACTTCCCCTAGTAGTGTTTCACCCCCAGCAGTAGACACAAACAACAATGAATCAAGTTTATCAGGCGATACATTAATTTTGGAAGCAAAAACATGTAAAACAAAGGAATACGATGCACCAGTGTCAAATAAAACATGAGCAATATAGTCACAGATAATATACATACCCTGTACCACATCCAGGTCGGCATCGGCATCTTGCTGGGCAAGGTTGTAAGCTCTGCCCTGGATAGGAGGCCTTCTTTGATTCTGGTTTCTCGGGCATTCTCTTGCATAATGCTGGGCACTGCCACATATGCGACAAGTGTTGTTGAGGCGGTAGCATGGTCAGTCCCCGTGATCTCTGCCGCAGTGCTGACAGATCTTCCCACGTACTGCCCCTAGAGCCTGAGGTAGGGCTTGGATGGCTGGTCTGGGCCTCTTATTTTGTTGGGCAGGCGCAGTAGGTGCTGACCTGTGGAATGGAGCTGAGGGTCGGGAACTCCCCGCTGGCTGAGGACGGGTGTTGAAGCTCCTTTCCACTATTTGTGCCTTTACTAGAACTGCTGAATATGTCTTGAGCTCCAGTACCAACAAGTGTTGCCTGATCTTTAGGCGGAGGCCCCACTGGAATCTCCTGGCCTTTCGGCCCTCATCCATCAATGTCTTCGGGGAGTATCGGCCCAGCTCTAGGAACTTACGAGCATATTCCGATACTGTCATGTTTTCCTGAACCAGTTGAACAAACTCCATCTCCTTTAGGTGTCAGATGTGCTCAGGGAGATACTCCGCATGGAAGGCCGCTAAGAACTGCTCCCAAGTGACTGGTGTAGGCAGGGTGGTCTACTTGAGCTCCCACCAACGAACTGCTTCCCCTACCAGTATGTAGGAAGCAAGGGCAGCTCTCTGCTCAAGAACCACTCCCAAGGTCTTGAAAGCTCTCTTAGTCTCCGCCAGCAAGTACTGGGCATCTTCAAAAGAGGATCTCCCTGTAAAAGTGGAAGGGTTTAGTCTCCTGTACCTCTCTATGTAGCCCAGGTCGATCAAGGAAGGAGCTGGGTCCTATGGAAGAGGGACTTGGCCCAGCTGTGGATAGAATAGGGGGCCCCTTGGTGGCACCTGCTGATATGGTGGGGGCACCAGATTGTACTGTGGTGGTGCCGGGCAATACGGTGGCTGGAGCACTGGTTCATACTGCGGCGGTGGTGCCGAGTGGTACTGTGGTGGAGCAAGCTTGTGCCGGGGTGGCTCGGGATCCACTTGCTGTAGCGGTGGCTCAACCCGTGGTAGTGGGGGAGGTTCGGGTAACTCCCTTCTCTCCTCTCGAATATTCTGTCCACATCTTCTCGGGCTACTCGGTTTAGTGGGGGTCTCCCTCTCCTCATTTCTTTGCACCTGCATTTCACACGGAAGAGTTGAGTGACGATTTATCGGTGGGTATTTCTCTAAGCATTATTGTGTAAGGGATGGGTCTGAGGAACGCAGCTCTGATACCAACTGTAACGGCCCCAGAATTTAAATGAAGATGTATGTATTAAAAATCTTAAATGCTGAAGCGTAATAAAAATTTTGATTAACATCCCTTACACAATAACCAAAAAGTACTCAAAACATGAAAGAATAAGCTAATTAAAAGAGATACTCAGAACAAAAACTATAAATAGAACTATAAAGTCTTTAGGCGTCTAACTCGCCGTCTTCCTGCGAAACGGGTTTGGGAATCCCGTCTTCCTGATCTGAAATGGTTAAATAAGGAATGAGCTACACTAGCTCAGTAAAGACATCACACTATCTCACTGCCACAGGAGTAAAGCTCGGTAGAAAACAAAAACAACCAATGGAGCATAATTTATAACAAACTCATTTATTAACATAAAAATCTTTACTGTCTACTTACCTCGGTGAGATTCATGAAAATAACATATGAAAACAATAACATCATGACCATCATAAAATCATATCGACTTTGTAACAGAACACATGTCATACTTTTGCGCTTCAATAATCGGGCAAGTCGCAAAACTTGCAAAGGGTGTACAAGAGATCCAAAATGCAAAACACACCTCTTGTGTCTCCTTTGGTTTCTACAAGTGTTGTTTTAGGGACTGTCAGTGCTGTACTTACATTTATTATATGGAGAATGCAAAGCCCTAATTTCTCTTAATCATCACTCTTTCTTAATGATTACATAGATTAGAAGTTTCATCTTTCAGAATTTATATAAACTATACGTAAACTCCATACTGCATGATCATGTTTTTTGAATAACGGCTAGAGCTTGATCATCACTTTGAATTAGAATTTGGATGCACGTACCACATTCCACCATGTAGTACACATATCACTACAATGCTAGTGGCAGCATCTGCAGAGGCTCTGGGCATAGAGGTGGTGGACGACAAAGTTCTCTAACTAGTCGTCGTTTGTTCAGGTTTTGTGATGGTCATGCTTTGGATACTCTTATCAAAAATGCTTGTTGCTGTATGATGGGTGATGATTAGACTTGAAAATTTGTATTTAGAATTTGGGTTTTGGAGAAGAGAAAGAAAACTCTTTTTAATTAATAAGAGAAGAACAAACGGATAATAGAGGATATATATATGTATATATATATTTTTTATTTAAAAAATTCTCTAACAATAATGCTATATATTATTAAAATAGGCATATTTATATTTGTAAAATATATACATATAAAGTATATTTAAAAAAAGTGTGAGAAATCCTTAAATTTATTTTTTGATTTATCATAATTCTATTATTTAAGAGAATCTAACTAAAATCCTTAAATGAAGTAAAGAATCCGATATAATAGCCCACTTCTCTATTGAGGAGGGAGTGCTATTCCATGCACATAACCTAGTAATTTTATACAGCAATAAGCGAAAACTTAAGATTCAATCATCCCCTATACAGAATTACAAGTCATGAGGCTTACAAAATTCTTGATATTGCATCGTTATAATATAATTAAATTGACTTTACAAGACAAAACTCTCAAGATCACTAAAGGTACTTTAAAGTCTTTATTCGACCTTGAACTTGCTCTTGATTTTGACTAATTTGCACTAAAGGATGCGAATCGGAGTGAGCTTCACGGATTTAGTAGAAAAAGGGGCAGTGCCCAAAATAAAGACATGCACACACTCAATCACACAAGATTCGCAAAATAAATGCATATCTTCTTTAAAACCAATTCCCAATCAATATAGTAACCATAATTTTACATATCTCAATGATTCAATCTTTCACATATGATTTCATAGATATCACAAATACTCTAACATCACATTTACATAAACAAATAATATTGTTCATTGGTTTCATAACACTTGCACTTGCCGCTGAAATTCGTATCATTGCATATGTCAATATTGGTTTCACTTTACATTATTCACTTAACACTTTTCAATTGCACTTGCCTTCTCAGTCACATTTTTATGAAGGTTTATAATTTCTATTTTTTCATCTTTTAAGAGTTTCATTGCATGATACCATTTCTATAAGCATCAACAAGGGCACTAAGGATTCCCTCTATCATGTGGGTACATCATTTATCACTTATCACTTATCACTTTTCACTTATCACTTGTCATTTATCACTTATCACTTCCTCAATTCACTTAAACACAGAACAATTATGCATTGGGTATCACTTATCACTTTTCACATAGACTCGAGCACGAAATGGTTATGTATGGGTTCCAGCCACATCTAGCTAAGGTCGTATACACAGGTAGGGCTCACCACACTTCACTTGCCAAAATTGCCACACACACACACACACTCCCCTTGTTGATACCTGTTAAACGGATTTCTACGTCTTTTAAATGTTCTTATTTTATTATTTTACAACTCAATCGCATCACACTAACATAGCTACCTACACAACTTAGATGCTTACATATTTTCACCCATAAAAAGTATACACTTTTTATATATACTCTGATACATAGTTTAACCCTCACGATTATTCAACAATCAACCAATGCACATATGCACACCATTTATACCAAAAATTTTATACATACACATATATGTACAGTTTTACATATATATATACATAGCCTTACTAGTTTATTGGAATCTAAAGGATAATCCCAATAACCACAACACGTATACATTTTTACTTGTATACACTATGCCTCTTTCATTTACTCTGATTCACGAATCATTCATTTACACATATTATATTGCTCATACACTCAATATACGTGGAAAGAAATCATGTATATATAGGTTTAGACATATAATATCATACACAGACTTGTTTTACACATTTAATTACAAATATTCCTAAAGCACCCACACACGATAACATACATACACATGATGAGTTTACTAAAAATATTTTAGAAACTTAAACAATTTATAAAATCTATAAAATATTTATTTTAAAGAAAATGAAATTTTTATAAAAATATTAGCGTCTTTTGATGAGACTAACCTAATCCCTTACCTACAGTCAAATCAAAAGAAGTATTGAAATCCTTATTAGCTCAAGTCTATGCTCTCCACTGAATCCAACATTTTTTAGATAATTTTCTCATTTACAAATAGAAAATACATAGGTTAAATGACAGAAATTTGTGGAAATAATTAGAATACAAAAGTAGGATCGAGTTTAATAGCACAATTTCGATCATTGGAATCACTACACGCCACCATACACGTGTCCTTGGTTCATCACATACTGTCATCAGAATGTCGCATGCCACCTCATGCTTGGCCGTTGAAACTAGCACAAGGTGTAAAAAGGACCAAAACTTCTACCTCCTCACTACTTTTGATTACCGACTCTACCATGATGTTTTGGCTAATAAAAGGTGGAGGTGCCTCGACTAGCCTTACGAGAGGTAATTCTTTATCATTATTTTGGTTGTATATGTATATATTCCTATGCAAATCCACTACATGTTATGTTAAATAATGTGTATATATGTGTTTCTAAAAGATAAACTGTGATGCTGATGAAGAAAGGGTAAGTTACAAAATTTGCAGATCATGTACAAGAGATCCAAAATACAAGATGCACCTCTTGTGTTTGCTTTAGTTGCTACAAGTGTCACTTTAAAAACTGTTAGTGCCACACCTGCATTCATTATATGCAGAATGCGTAGCTCTAATCTCCCATAATCATCACTCTGGCTTAAAGATTACATAGATAGGAAGTTTCATCTTTTAGACTTTATGTCGACTATATGTAAAATCCAGACTGTATGATGATGTTTTGTAATTAACAGCTCTAGATTGATCACCACTTTTAATTAGAATCTTGATGCACGTGCCATCTTCCACCACATAGTACACAAATCCCTATAGTGCTTACGGTAGCATCTGTAAAGGCTCTAGGCATTGAGGTGGTGGACAACAAGACTCTTTAGCTAGTTGTTATTTGTTCAGGTTCTGTGGTGGCCATGCATTGGAAGCTCTTATCAAAAGTTCTTATTGTTATATGATGGGTAATGATTAGACGTGAAAATTTATGTTTGGAATTTGGATTTTAAAGAAGAGAAAGAAAACTCTTTTGAATTAACTAAAGGAGAACTAACGTACAGTAGAGGATCTATATATATGTATATATGTATATTCTTTTTCTATTTAAAAAATTCTCTAACAGTAATGCTACATATTGTTTAATTAGGCATATTAATATTTGTAAAATATGTACATATAAAGTATATTTAAAAGAAGTGTGAGATATTCTTGAATTTATTTTTTTTATTTATCATAATCCTATTATTTAAGACAATTTTATTAAAATCCTTAAATGAAATAAAAAATCTGATTTAATAGAAACTAGTGATATGCTATTAGCTTTCTTTTAAATATATGACGTTATTATTTCCTTAAAAATAATAGTTTATTAAAAAATTTGGTATTTTTCTTAATACTCAAAATTCTTCAGTTTTAGAAAAAAGAGATCATTAAATTTTTTGAAGAGATAAAAGATAAAATTATTAAATAGATTGATACTTAAACAACCATGAAAGTAGCAACCATGAAAGTATGGTGCATGGTCAAAGATTGTCTCAACCTAAGAAATTAGTATATCCTATATAAATGGTAAAACAAGCAAAAAAGCTCTTCTCAAAGTTCTATTGAAGTGACTAAAAAGTCTTAACTATCACTTAAAATTATCTCTGTTATATAATATCTAATCACTCTTTAAAAAAATCTTTCTTTTAATGGGACAACTAATATTGAAGTAATATATCTCATTAGTAATTCAATCTAATTTGCTTAAACTAAGCGTATTGGATTCATTTATCATAGTTCGATAGAAAAATAGTAAATGAATAGTTATATGTCAAATTTAAATCAATAGATGATCAACATTGTTGAAAAGCTCATAAATAGATATTCGAGGAATAGAAAAGATTACAATAATAATATGCAACATTACGATCAATTTTAAGAGCTTTTTTCTTATGAGTTATAAGAACCAAATTCCCAAGTTGATTGTTTTGCTAAGATGAAACTTCACCAGCTCTATTTCATGCTCATCAAACTTTTAATGTAATATCTTGTTAAACTAAATCTTGTATGGATGAGGAATAAACATATCAAGTTTGTTATTCTATTGAAGCCATTCAATTTCCTATAGTTACTAACTATATGGATAATTTTAATTTTATCCATATAGTTAGTAATTCATCAGAGAAAACCATCCAAGAAAAACACATCTACAATAGAAAAGGATGTTGGTATGGACGGCACAAGGGAAGCATTATTGAGTGGAAATAAGTGCAACATGGTCTTGGGTCCCGTAGGATTTTATTGGTATAGATCTTCTCAAAAGCTTCTTCCTTTAAACCTTAGGACTTGATATTTAGATTATAGAAAATATTAACATCGAACATCTCTATTTTATATTTGTTCCTGAAGATTAAAAAAAATAGAAAGAAACTTGTTTTTTATTTGTTTATTCAAATGAATGGAGGTTAATTACATACCTTTGAGCTTAATATATAATAAATAACATGAGAGGTCATGTAGGCTTTGGAAAGCCAACATTTCACTATACTTCTGTGTTGCACCAGTCAAGAAGACTGAGTTTAATTAAAGAACAATTGAATTGCGATGGGAAGATAAACGACATACAATTGAGTATTTTATATAGGCCGTGGAAAATCTAGATTTTATTATACTATAAATTATAAAATCTTTGAACTTAAATGAAGAATCTATAGCTATTTGGAAAGTGGTTTTATTTTTTGAAATCTTGAACTTAAATAAAGAATCCATCTCTATTTAAGATGCAATTTTATTATATTTATGTGATATCTTACTTAATATATATATAAATTTTAAAAACATTGATTTGATTAACTCTATTATAGCCATCTGTATTAAAATTAACTTTTAAATTTCAATCCATGCACTAAAGAACTTCTGGTTTTCTTAATCTAAAAAATCCTCTAACAAATTATTTAGTTTTACAACATTTTTTTTTAATTTTCAAAAGATGAGTTTTATGGGAATTGGGAATTCTGGATGAAGATTATGAGTGCTATTGGAACAATGAAGCTCAAAAGAAAAAGTAAACTAAGGAAAATGAGACAGATGGAAAGCTTTGAATATTTTTTGCTAACAATTTTTTAATTTTGTATTTTTTGTCTTTAGAATACTAATTTAATAATAATTATTAACCAAGTCTACTTTCTTCACATTTAAGTAAGCATATTTATATTTGTAAAATATGTACATATAAAGTATATTTAAAAGAAGTGTGAGGTATCCTTAAATTTATTTTTTTATTTATCATAATCTTTTAATTTAAGAGAATTTTACTAAAATTCCTAAATGAAATGAAGAATATGATTTAGTAGAAACTAGTGATATGATATTGGCTTTCTTTTAAATATATGCAAATATTATTTCGTGAAAAAATAATAGTTTATCAAAGAATTGGATGTTTTTTTTAATACTCAAAATTCTTGGGTTCTATAAAAATGAGATACTTAAATTCTTTTTGAGAAAGAAAATATAAAATTATTAAATAGATTGGTAGTAAGCCACAACCAAATAATGGTGCATGGTCAAAGATCGTCTCAGCCAAAAAAATTAGTATATCCTATATAAATGGTAAAATAAGCAAAAGAAATTTTCTCAAAGTTCTATTGAAGTGACTATAAAGTCTTAACTATCACAAAAGTCTATCTTTGTCATATAACATCTTATCAATCTTTAAAAAAATCTTTCTTTTGATGGGACAACTTATATTTAAGTAATATATCTTATTAGTAATTCAATCTAATATGCTTAAACTAACCATATTTGATTCATTTATCATAATTCGTTAAAAAAATAATAACTAGGCAATTATATGTCAAATTTAAATCAATAGATGATTAGTATTGTTGAAAGGCTCATAAATAGATATTCGAGCTTATTTCGATGCTCTTGAGGAATTGAAAAGCTTGCAATAATAATATGCAACATTACGATCAAATTTAAGAGCATTTTTTTTTGGAGTTATAAGAATCAAATTCCAAAGTTAATTGTTTTCCTAAAAAAAAAACCCTCACGAGCTCTATTTCATGTTCATAAAACTTGAAATATGATATCTTGTTAAACTTAATCTTGTATGGATCAGGAACAAACCTATAAAGTTCGTTCTTCTAGTGAAGCTCCCAATAAGATGTGTGAAGGAAATTGAAGTTGTTCCACTGCAATAATAATTTTAATTTTATCCATATAATTAGTAATTTATCGTAAAGAAAACCATCAAAGAAAAACACATCTACAATGGAAAATGATATTGGTATGGATGGCACAAGTGAAGCCTTACCAAGTGGAAAGGAGTGCAACATGGTCTTAGGTCTTGTAAGATTTGCTGGTACAAATCTTCTCTAAAGCTTCTTTGTAATGCCCCGCATCTAAATGGTTAGGGCGTTACTACAACCTGTCTCTACCATATGAGATTGTATCTCAAAAACATAATCATTCAGCGTAAGGTAATCAACATCTCATTCTAATGTGTATATGAAAACATGACCTCATTCACATCCATATTGTAATGCCCCATAATAATTTAGATAGGGTGTCAATGCAACCTATCATACTAATCAATTTTATAAAATCACTTCTCAACATAAAGCAACTGGAATTTCATTTCCAATATATGTCTAACATAAATTCATCCACGACATCACAATAAGTACAAAATTAATAATTATCACATGCAGTCACTATTCCTTCATTTTGTACACAGATAAGTAGCTGATTACCATTGACGCATACGTAGAGTATAAATCTGCATTAATTTCAAATCTTACTATGATCACTTCCGTGGCCTCAGTTATGGACACACACACTCCCACATATATAGCCCATATCATGGCTACTGTTATGTAATGGGTATATATATATTTGACAGCACATTTATTCCTGTTTTCCTATTTAAAAAAAAAACATTCCTACTAGTCATTGCCCTTTTTCCCTGTTATTTTACCATTTTGTTTTTATATTTTCTCTTTTAAATTTTTCTATTTTCCCCACTTTTCTACAACAACCCATCCCAAACATCAATTTTCCTTTCTCATCTATAAATGCACACTTAATTCGCTCATAATCTATAGATAGATTGACAGACAAGGTAATAGTATTGAGTATCATCCATAACATATTGCATTAGACCTACTGACCTTCTAGTGATCCCCTTCCAACCTTACATTACTACTCAATCAGATGTCATTATAGAATCAGAATAGAATGCAAAATAAATGACCTTTATCAGGCCACTCATATCAATTTTATTAACACATGCAACATGTATATCAGGTGTCACCATAGCAAATATCAGCCAACATACAATGCATTTATTTATCAAGCATATCCCAACCACTAGTCAGCCACACACTCACACACAGTTATCCTGCACACTAAAAACAACCAACAAATTATTCAAGTTCTTTTTCCCTAGCTTAGGCCTAGTTCCTCTACATTCCCACTTATATTTCCGCATGCTAAACTCCTATACATTCTATATACTTTCTATCCCTCTTCATCAGTTCTCCTTTATTCAAGTTCGATGGTTTTCTATTCTGTTTTACCTTTTTATCTGACTCAAATTCTGTATAAGTATAGCATATTTGTGTTCTCTTTCATCTCTATGTTGGATCCAAGCCTGCCATTTCCTTTTTCCCCAATTTCTCCATATCATAACCTACTCATTCTGGTCCTTCTCCATTTTTTAGTATCCATTCATGCTCTCTCCTCACCTGACTATCTTATTCGGTTCTCCAACCTTAGGCCCTTCAGATTTGGTAATTTCTAAAATATATTTAGCTGATTACTAAATTTGATTTAACTACCATAACTCTTTCCTTCAACAGTCTCCACTGATTCACTATTTACTCACAACTTCTTTATTCCATAATAATAGTCGTGTAAATGTATGTAAACAAATCATATGATGCACAATTCATAATCCTACTACAATATTTCACCTCATCCTCTCACTTTCCCAACTCCTCATCGTGCATTCATCATCCGAAATAAGGAATTGAAATACACATTCAGTGTTTAAACTTAAAATTTATCTTACCTCTTACTTCCGAATGAATGTTTATCTATGGCAGTGGTCTTTCTTTGGGTCCTTTTCATCCCTGCAATTCTCAATGAGAATTCCTCCTTCTAATCTTTATCGAATCGTCCTGCCTGTCTTCTCTTCACTCAGTTTCTCTATTATTATTCTCTCTCTCGGCCTTTCTTTCTCGTCACCCTTCTTCTCTCTTGAGTTCTTTTTTCCTTTAATAGAAATAAAAAGAGGAATTTATATGGGATAATAGGGTCGTTTGATCCACACAATAGATCTACAAAGTTGATTATTATTATTATTTTGGATCTTTTTTTTTAATCTAAAGTTTCTCTTCCCTATTTAATCCTTATAATGTAGTCCCCATATATTTCCCTATTATTTCCTTCTCTATAAAGGGCCCGAGCTTGACCACTACTTTTAATTGGAATTTGGATGCACATACCCTCTTTGATTGCATAGTACATCCCTATAGTGCTAGCGATAGCATCTGCAAAGGCTCTAGGCATGGAGGTGGTGGAAGACAAGGCTCTCTAACTAGTCATCGTTTATTCAGGTTCTGTGGTGGCCAAACATTGGATGCTTTTATCAAAACTACTTTTTGTATGATGGGTGGTGATTAGTCTTGAAAATTTATGTTTAGAATTTGGGTTTTGGAGAAGAGAAAGAAAACTATTTAGAATTAATGAGAGAATAACTAAAGGACAATAGAGGATATACATATATGTATATATGTATATCTTTTCTATCTAAAAAATGCTCTAATAATAATGTTATATACTGTTTAAGTAGACATATTTATATCTGTAAAATATGTACATTTAAAGTATATTTAGAAGAAGTGTGAGGTATCCTTGAATTTATTCTTTAATTTATCATAATTCTATCATTTAAAAAGATTTTACTAAAATACCTAAATGAAATAAAGAATCTGATTTAGTAGAAACTAGTGATATGTTATTAACTTTTTTTTAAATATATACAGATATTATTTCCAAAAAAAATAATAGTTTCTTAAAGAATTTGATGTTTTTCCTAATACTCAAAATTCTTGGGTTCCACAAAAATGAGATCATTAAATATTTTTTAGAGATAAAAGATAAAATAATTGAATAGATTGGTAGTAAGCCATAACCAAAGAATGGTGCATGGTCAAAGATCGTTTCAGCCTAAAAATTTAGTGTATCTTATATAAATGGTAAAACAAACGAAATAAATTTTTTCAAAGTTAATGAAGTAACTATAAAATATTATTTATCGCTAAGAACTACCTCTGTTATATAACATCTTATCACTCTTTAAAAAAAAAAATCTTTCTTTTGATGGGATGAATGATATTGAACTAATATATCTCATTAGTAATTCAAACTAATATGCTTAAACTAAGCGTATTAGATTCACTTATCATATTTTGTTAAAAAAATAGTAAACAGACAATTATATGTCAAATTTAAATCAACAGATGATTAGTATTTTTGGAAGGCTCATATACATGCTTGTCTCGAGGCTCTCAAGGAATAAAAAAGCTCACAATAATAATATACAACATTACTATAATTTTTGAGAGTATTTTTCTTTGGAGTTTCAAGAACCAAATTCCAAAATTGATTATTTTCCTTAGATATAACTTCACCAGCTCTATTTCATGATTATCAAACTTGTAACATGATATCTTATTAAACCTAATCTTGTATGGATCAAAAACAAACATATCATATTCGTTCTTCTAGTGAAGCTCCTAGTGAGATGTGTGAAGGAAATTGAAGCCATTCAACTACAAAAATAATTTTAATTTTATCCATATAATTAGTAATTTATAATAAAGAAAACTATACAAGAAAAACACATGTGCAATGGAAAAAGATGTTGGTGCCTTACCAAATAGAAAGGAGTCCAACATGGACTTGGGTTCCATAAGACTTTTTTGGTACAGATCTTCTCCAAAGCTTCCTCTTTTAAACCTTGTAACCTCATATTTAGATTATAGAAAATATTAACATCGAATATCTAGATTTTATATTTGTACCTGAAGATTAAGAAGAATGGAAAAAAACTTATTTTTTTTCTTTCTTCAAATGAATGGAGGTCAAGTGCGTATCCTCGACTTTAATCTATAATATATAACTTGAGAGGTTATGAACGCTTTGGAAAACGAACTTTTCACTATACTTCTTTGTTGCACAAGTCAAGAAGACTGAGATTAATTAAAGAACAAATGAATTGTGATGGGAGGATAAATAATATATGATTGAGTATTTTATACAAGCCGTGGAAAATATAGATTTTATTATACTTCAACTTATAAAATGTAATACCCTTAATTAATTTTAATATATTTAAAATTAATGTATAAATATAATTTTTAAATTTTTAAATTTTTTATTTTATGTAAAAATGAAGAAAAATAGGTGGAGGATGAAATTAAAAATAATTTTGGGAAAAAAGAGTGAAAATTTTGGTCCTGGGGGTGTTTTGAAGGAAACATTAGAAACTGGGGGTCAAAACACAATTTTAAAAAATTGTATCACGTAGCACGCCTAGTCAGCAACCCCGACGAACCGGAGCGTGCTGTATGGCAAGGCTCGCTGATGTGGTGCCATGCAAGAGGTCACACTGGTGATCCGCATGCCCACGATCGGACGGTCCGAATTTGTTTCCACGCGCACGAATGGTCTAGATCTGTTCCCCCTTTAAACACGATCGGATGGCAAAGATCAAATCACGATTGGACAGTCCAGATCAAACGTGATGGATGGTTCATATTAAAAGGAGACGGATATAAATACCTCTCTTCGCACCAAATCCTAACCCTAGCTGCCAGACCCCCCCTGCCGGAGAAGAAGAGCCAGTCGCCGGGAAGGGAGTCGATCGCCACCTGCCGCCACGCTGAAGCCATTTTCGACCGCTAAAAGAGGTAAAATTTTCTCCATTTGCTCAAAATTCAATTTTGAACACCCCCATGGCCAAATTAGAGCAAGAGAACTGGCGGATGAATTAGAAATTATGGGTAAAATTCGACGGCGTCGCCGCAGGAAAAAGTAAAAACTGCTCCAATGAGGCCCTTCCCGATTCCCATTTCGTGTAATTTTTCCACCTTTGTAATTATCATTCCTTTTTCTACAGGTTGACCAAAGCAAAACACCCAATCACGAAGGTGAGCCAGTAAGCCACCGCACTGGAAAACCCCACCGCTAGTAAACTTCAATTTTTTAACTTTTTTCAGCCAACTGAGACCCCTTAACATGTTTTATCACACGGATGGGTACAAAACAAGCCAAAATTGACCGAAAACATCTGAAAGTGGCCAACCCAAGGCAAATCGCTACCACAGACGGTGGTGCCATCGTCAGAGCATGGCAGAGCCGCTATGTCAGAAGTTTGGAATTGGCCAAAAAGGGTTTCTAACACTTATTTTGGGCTTTTTGGAATATTTCTAGGTACTTGAAGCATGTTTTAATCTCCGAAGAAAAATTCAAGAAACCTGGGGATCGCTAGTAGCCGTAGCTGAATGTTTAGCATTTTAGATAGCGATTAGAATAAGAATCTCTCACCCTATTCCTTGTTATGGAATTGAAGTTTAATTATAAATAATGTTGTCTTTTGTACAAATTAGAAAATATCCATAATTAATTACAGGTTACTAATGGAGCCAGAATCGGTTATTTATTACTGCTTGTCATGTTTAACTGATTGATTGATTTTACAGTTTGAATTCATGATAATACACTGGAACTGGTATGATAACTCAATTGTGTTTCCTTGATGTATGTATTGCATGTTTTATGTGATTTACAATTAAAATTAGAAAACTGGAAATTAAAGGTAAACGAGAGATTTTTTGATTAAGTGAAAGGATAAATGGTAACCTTACTGGATATCTTGAGAGATGATGGATGGACCAGTTACACAGGGAACCCTACCGTCTCATATCGGACGAGGTATCAAGGATTGGTAATTTGGCACTTATACTAGATGGGGTATGGGGACGACCCATTAGTTGAAAATATTGAAAAAGGATTCACGCGTAGTGGGGACATCTCTATAGACCCCTATGGATACTAGTAGGTTGATAAATGAGAAAGTTGTTATTCTGACTGATTGAATATGAAATTATGATATTGTTATGTTATTGACTCTATAGATCAGTTTTGGAAATCTCGTTACAGTAAGCATGCAGTAAATGATTTTATTTATGATAAATGAATTTTACTTAAATTAAGAGCTCCATTAGTTGTTTTTATAATTTCTACCAACCTTCATTTATGTGTCAGTGAGTAGTGTGATATTCTTATTGGGCTAATGTAGCTCACTCTTTCAATTAGCCATTTCAGATCAACATGACCAAGATCCAGAGCCCAATCCACAAGAGAGTTGCGAGTAAGACGTTCAGTTTGTTTACTTTTCATTTATTTCTTTGATTATTAGTTGTTCTTTTAGAAAGGTCATTCCTATAGCCCTATTGGGTATCTTGAATTATTACATAAGGAATGTAAACCTTAACACTATTATTTTACTTCCGCACTTAATTTATAATTTACTTCATTTCAAGTTCACGGGCCGTTAAATAAAATCTTTGGACTTAAAAAAAGAATTTATGGCGATTTGGAAAGTGGTTTTATTTTTTTAAATCTTTAACTTAAATAAATAATCCATCGCTATTTGAGACGTGATTTTATTATATTCATGTCATATCTTACTTAATATATATATATAATTAATTTAAAATATTGATTGATTAATTCTATGGTCACTAATTGCATTAAAATTAACTTTTGAATTTTAATCCTTGCCCTAAAGAACTTATTCATTATTTATTTTTTTAAAAGTGAAAAAAGACAATTCTATTGAGGTAATAATAGAAGTTTATCACCATGCTTAATGTAAAAAGCCACGTTATACAAAAATGTCGATTGTACTTTACAATAATGTGATTAGTTATTTTAATACAATATCTCTACTTTAAATCATATATTTATATACCAATATATAAAGACTAGTTAGTAATTAACCTTAAAAATTTGATCTAATTGTTAATAAAAATTTTGAAATACCCTTTAACATCCTACTCAAAGTATAGTGTAATATAAAAGTATAAGTTGATAATGATAACGATATAAAATACATAGAGAAAGTAGATAACTTTCCACGTTCTTTTTTGCATCAATCAAGAGGACTAACTAATTATTGAAGAACAATTACAATGTGAGAAGAGAATAAATGTGTAAGGTTGATTATTTGTGCAGTATGTGAAAACTGTAAGTCTGACATCCCGATGCCCGAGAGCAACAACGTCAAATCTATCTATTAAATAATTTTTTTAAATATACTACTATAAAACATTCCATCCCTTACAAACATACAATTATTTTGCCTCTATTTAAAATATATAAAAGCCATCTTATCCTAATCCTTGTGGAACAGATTCAAACAGGCATTCAAAGGCATATCTTCATTATAATACGGGGAATTG
Organism: Carica papaya; assembly: GCF_054855325.1. Classification (NCBI taxonomy): domain Eukaryota; kingdom Viridiplantae; phylum Streptophyta; class Magnoliopsida; order Brassicales; family Caricaceae; genus Carica; species Carica papaya. Next base: position 32,390,036 of record NC_142313.1, read on the forward strand.
GATTAGGGGTGGGTTCCAATAACTCAATAAGACCAATAGTTTACACAAACAATATTTTCAAAACCAATAAATGCAGCTTATAAAATTACAGTTTAATTTATAATAATTTCAGTACTTTCACCAATCATTTAATAATCTCAGTTATCACTAACAGATCAATAGTGTGCTCAATATTGTACTCGATACTCCAATGCACACACACACAAGTTTGAAATTATATTTGAAGTTTTATTATAAAATTTTATGATTTTAATAATTGTAACTCTACTGCATGACCTATAGAAGGTGTAAAAAGGACCAACGATTATGCCTCCGCACTACTAGGGATTACAAGCTCTACCATGATGTTTTGGCTAATAGAAGGTAGAGGTTCCCTGACTGGCATTATGAAAGGTAAATCTTTATCATTATTTTGGTTGTATACGTATATACTTATGTGGAAATTCACTATATGTTATGTAGAGTAATTTGTATACATATGTTTCTAAAAGATAAACTGTGATGTTGATTAAGAAAGGGTAAGAAAGGGCAAGTCGCAAAACTTGTGGAGGGTGTACAAGAGATCCAAAATGAAGAATGCACCTCTTGTGTCTCCTTTGGTTGCTACAAGTGTCGCTTTAAGGACAATCAATGTCGCACCTGTATTTATAATCTGTAGAATGCACATCCCTAATCTCCCCTAATCATCACTCTAGCTTAATGATTACGCATATTAAAAGTGTAATCTTTTAAACTTTATGTTGACTATACGTAAACTCTAGACTGCATGATCATGTTTTTTGATTAACAGCCCAAGCTCGATCACCACTTTTAATTGGAATCTAGATGCATGTGCCATCGTCGACTGAGTACATAAATCCCTACAGTACTAGCAGCAGCAACTGTAGAGGCTCTGGGCATTGAGGTGGGGGACGACAAGGCTCTCAACTAGTCGTCGTTTGTTCAGGTTCTGTAGTCGCCTTGCATTGGATACTCTTCTCAAAATTTCTTATTGTTGTATGATGGATGATGATTAGACTTGAAAATTTGTGTATGGAATTTGGGTTTTAGAGAAGAGAAAGAAAACTCTTTGGAATTAATGAGAGAATAACTATAGAACAATAGAGGATATATATAAATATATATATGTAAATTTTTTTGTCTCGAAAATTCTCTAACAATAATACTACATCTTGTTTAAGTATGCATATTTGTAAAATATATACATATAAAGTATATTTAAAAGAACTATGAGGTATCCTTGAATTTATTTTTTGATGTATCATAATCCTATTATTTAAGAGAATTTTACTAAAATCCCTAAATGAAATAAATAATATGATTTAGTAGAAACTAGTAATATGTTATTGGTTTTTTTTAAAATATATGTAGATATTATTTCCTTAAAAATAATAGTTTATTAAAGAATTGAATATTTTTCCTAATACTTAAAATTCTTAGCTTCAACAAAAACGAGATCATTAAAATTTTTTCAGAGATAAAAGATAAAATGATTAAATAGATTGGTAGTAAGCCACCACTAAAGAATGGTACATAGTCAAAAATTGTCTCAGCCTAAAAAATTAGTATATCCTATATAACTTGTAAAATAAACAGAAGAAATTTTCTTAAAATTCTAATGAAGTGACTATAAAGTCTTAACTATCACTAAAAACTATCTCTGCCATATAACATCTTATCACTCATTTTTTTAAAAAATCTTTCTTTTGATTGGACGACTAATATTGTAGAAAAAATAAATATCAAACATTTATATTTTATATTTGTGCCAGAAGATTAAGAATGGAAAAATAATTTTTTTTTCTTTCTTTGAATGAATGGAGGTTAAGTGCATATTCTTGAGTTTAATCTTCAATAAATAACTTGAGAGGTTATGTAGACTTAAGAAATCAAACTTTTTGTTATGCCTCTTTGTTGCACCAGTCAAGAAGACTAAGTTTAATTGAAGAATAATTGAATTGTGACGGGAGGATAAATGACATATGATTGATTATTTTATATAGGCCGTGGAAATTGTAGATTTTATTTCAAAAATGATTTCATTTTTTGAAATCTTTAATCTAAATGAATAGTCAATCGCTATTTGAGATATGATTTTATTTTATTTATGTAATATCTTACTTAATATATATAAAATAATTAAAATCATTAATTTAATCAATTTTATGATCACTAACTATATTAAAATTAAAATTTGAATTTTAATCCATGCACTAAAAAACTTATTTGTCATTTATTTTTTTAAAAGTTAAAAAAGACAATTTTATTGAGATAATGATAGAAGTTTATAACCACACATAAGGTAAAAGCTGTATAACACAAAAACGTCGACTCTACTTTAAAATAATGTGATTAATTATTTAATAATATATCTCTACTTAAATAATGTATTTATATATCAATGTATAAAGTTTTGTTAGTAATTAACCTTAGAAACAAAATCTAATTGTTAATAAAAATTTTGAAATACCATTTAACATCCTACTCAAGTATAGTGTAATATAAAAATATAAGTCAATAATGATAACAATAAAAAATACATAGAGAAGGTAACCAACTTTCCACGATACTTCTTCCTTGCATCAATCAAGAGGACCAACTAATTATTGAAGAACAATTATAATGTGAGAAGAGAATAATTATATAGGGTTGATTATTTTATGCAAGTTATGAAAAATGTAACTCTTATTTTATACTATAACTTTTGAAATCTTTGAACTCGAAAAAAGATTCATAAACTATTTAAAGTAAATAGAGAATTGTGGGTATTTAAAATTTGATTTCTTAAATAAAGAATTCATGGCTAGTTGGAACATGATTTTATTGTATTTATTGTATATTTTACTTAATTTATATAAAATGTTTATGAACATAATTTTATTAGTTTTATGGCTGTCATTATAGTACAAAATGAGTCATTTCAAATAAAATTTACTTTTGAATTTAATCTTTTTGTGGAAGAACTCATTAGCTATTTACTTTAAAAAGTAAGAAATAATTTTGTTGAGATAATGTTAAAAATTTATCACCCCACAATAGTTTTTTTGAATTATAGGCAATAAAAACTCGATCCCTAAATTCTCATTATTTATTTTCATAGAATGCGTTGTTTTTATTAGTTAATGTGAGACATTTGTTTGTTTCTTTTAAAAAATCTACAATACTTTACAATAATATGATTAGTTATTTTAATGTAACATTTTAGTATAAATCATATATTTATATAGTGATATATAAAAATCGGTTAAAATTTAATATTGAAAACATGATCTAATTGTTAATAGAAATTCTAAAATACCTTTTAACATCCTACATAGTGTAAAATAAAAAATATAAGTCGATAATGATAACATTTTTAACTGTGAACTAAAGGTTTACATGGTTACAACATTAGCACCTTGCGAGCCTTTAAAATGATTGAATACTCATACAAACTTTACTTTGTAATATTAACTTAACTTATTACTGATCTTGTAAGTTTAATTAATGTGATACTTTTATAAACTTTTTGAGTTAGCTTTAACTTATTACTAACCTCGTACGAAAATTTAAAAGATAATTATACATAAAACAATTATTCCACCATTTGGTCTATTAGAGCTTAAAAATAAAAAATTCATCTCCTCGGAAGCTTTTTTATTCAAGTAATCAATTTGTTCTCTCTTCTTCTTACCTCACAGTCAACATTTTTTTTCGTCACTTTATGTTGTCTCTTCATTTTTACCTCAATTTTTAGCCATAAAATCAATTTTTACCCTCTATTTTCTTCACATTATGTATAAATAGATGTCTATGAATATATATATATATAAGATGGAATTATCAATTAATATTAAGTAGATTAGATTGGTGTCATAGAGATACAATTAGCAATTCAATGTGTACTATTGCAAAACATTAAATCTTGTGATAAAATAAATTACCATTAAGATATTGATTACTTATGCAATTTTGTGACTTAGTTTACTTGTTTGAGTATATGTCATTTGTCACACAACTTTTATAGGTAGAAGGAATATCTACAAGATCTCCTATTTATAAAAAAGTAAAAAAATAATTCACATTTTCATTTTTTACGGAATTTTTATGGACATAATTAATACCTACAATATCTCCTATTTGTATAGAATTATAAAATCAAATACTACAAGCTTGTTGTAAACCTAAACAACAGATCAAGACTCATTCGTGAAAAGCAGCAGTTCCATCGGGGTGAGTTCATTACCTACAGAAGAAGTAAAAAAGATCGACACTTCCGTCTCTTCACTACTAGGGATTACAAGCTGTACTATGATGCTTTGGCTAATAAAAGATGGAGGTGCCCTAACTTGCCTTATGATAGGTAAATCTTTATCACTATTTTTGTTGTGTATGTATATATTCATATGGAAATCCACTATATGTTATACTTAGTAAAGTGCATATATGTATTTCTAAAAGATAAACTGTGATGCTACTAAAGAAAGGAAAAGTTGCAAAAGTTGCAAAGAGTGTATGGTCAAAGATCATTTCAACCTTAAAAAATTAGTATATCCTATATAAATGGTAAAACAAGTAGAAGAAATTTTCTTAAAGTTTTATTGAAGTGATTATAAAGTCTTAACTATCACTAAAAACTATCTCTGTTATATAACATCTTATTTTAAAAAAATCTTTTTTTTTTTTGGGACGACTAACATTGAAGTAATATATCTCATTAGTAATTCAATCTTATATGATTAAACTAAGCGTATTGGATTCATTTATTATAACTTGTTAAAAAATAGTAAATGCACAATCATGTGTCAAATTTAAATCAACGGATGATCAATATTATGGAAGGCTTATACACAGATATTAGAGCTTGTTTTGATGCTCTCGAGGAATAGAAAAGCTTGCATTAATAATATGCAACATTACGATCAATTTTAAGAGCATTTTTCTTAGGAGTTATAAGAACCAGATTCTCAAGTTGATTGTTTTCCTCATAAAAAACTTCAACAGCTCTATTTCATGCTCCTCAAACTTGAAACCTGATATCTTGTTAAACTTAATCTTGTATAGATCAGGAACAAACATATCAAGTTCGTTTTTCTAGTGAAGCTCCTAGTGAGATGTGTGAAGGAAATTAAAGCCATTCAGCTGTAGTAATAATTTTAATTTTATCTATATAGTTAGTTATTTATCATAAAGAAAACCATCCATGAAAAATACGTCTACAATAAAAGTAATGGAAAAGGATTTTAGTATGAATGGTGCAAGTGAATCCTTACTGAGTGGGAACGAGTGCAACATGGTCTTGGGTCCCGTAAGATTTTGTGGTACAGATCTTCTCTAAAACTTCGTCTTTTAAACCTCATGACCTGAGATTTAGACTATAAAAATTATTAACATCCAATATCTAGATTTTATATTTGTACCTGAAGATTAAGAAGAATGGAAAGAAACTTGTATTTTTTTTTATTCAAATGAATGGAGGTTAAGTGAGTACCCTTGAGGTTAATCTATAATAAATAACTTGAGAGGTTATATAGGCTTTGAAAACTAACTTTTTGCTATACTTCTTTTTTGCCCCAATCAAGAAGACTAAGTTTAATTAGAAACATTGATTTAATTAATTTTATGGTCTCTAACTATATTAAAATTAACTTTTAAATTTTAATCCATGCACTAAAGAACTTATTCATCATTTATTTTTTTAAAAGTTAAAAAAGAGAATTTTATTGAGACAATGATAGAAGTTTATCAACAAGCATAATGTAAAAAGCCACATTATACAAAAACGTCGACTGTACTTTACAATAATGTGATAAGTTATTTTAATACAATATCTCTACTTTAAATCACGTATTTATATCCCAATATATAAAGATTGGTTAGTAATTAACGTCAAAAACTTGATCTAATTGTTAATAAAATTTTTTGAATACCTTTTAACATCATACGCAAAATATAGTGTAATATAAAATCATAAATTGATAACGATAACAATGTAAAATGCATAGAGAAGGTAACCAACTTTTCACGATATTTCTTCTTTGCATCAATCAAGGGGATTAACTAATTATTGAAGAACAATTACAATGTGAGAAGAGAATAAATGTGTAGGGTTGATTATTTTGTGCAAACTATTAAAAACATAATTCTTATTTTATTTTATAACTATGAAATTTTTGAACTTAAATAAAGAATCATAAACTGTTTAAAGAAAATAAAGATTTGTAGCTATTTAAAATGTTACTTTTAAAATAAAGAATCCATTGCTATTATACTTATTAGAATCCATTGCTATTTGGAACTTGATATTATTATACTTATTAGATAAAGAATCCATTGCTATTTGGAACTTGATATTATTATACTTATTAGATATTTTACATTATTTATATAAAATTCTTATAAACATTGATTTTATTAGTTCAATGTCTAACATTATAGTACAAATAAGTCACTTCAAATAAAATTTACTTTTGAATTTAATCTTTGTATGGAAGAACTTATTAGCCATTTACTTTGAAAAGTAGGAAATAATTTTGTTGAGATAATATAAAAAATTTATATAGTTTTACAACATTTTTTCTCAATTTTTAAAAGATAACTTTTATGAGAATTTAGAATTCTGGATGAAGATGGTGAGTACTATTGAACAATGAAGCTCAAAAGGTAAAGTGGAGGAAGGAAAATGAGATAGATGGAAATAACTTTGAATATTTTCTGTAAACCATTTTTTAATTTCGTAAGTTTTATCTTTAGAAGACCAATTTAATGATAACGGTTAACCAAGCCTACCCTTGTCATATTTCTTTACCATACGGTACATAAAGATGTATATATAGTTATTACCTTATTAAAATTAAATAACTAAGTGTTAAGTGCATCAAAATATAAATAAATTTGTCGATCATACAAGTATGACACCATAAAGTTTTGTTAAAAAATTATAGAAACAAAACTTAGAGGATCACAATCACTTATTAATTTTTTACTTCAAATTAGTGATTTAAGAATAAAAAATGCGTAATAAAAATTAGCTAATTTTTAAAATTTAAAGCTGCAGATGTTTCACATTTTTTATGTACACATATGGTGTACATAAAAGAAAGTGTGTGGTAAAGTTGAATTTATTTTTTTGATTTTGTCATACTATTTTTGTATAAGAGAACTTAATCAAAATCCTTACACGATATAACGATTCTAATTTGGTAGAAATTTGCAATATGCAACTGGATTTTTTTTATCTTCAAATGCATTTGTTATTTTATGAGAAACAATAGTTTATTAAAAAATTAGATATTTTTCCTAATATTCAAAAGTCTTGGCTTCATGAAAAATGTGATAATTAATTCTTTTTTTTTTATAAGTATAAATGCTTGAAGAACATACTATATTTTTTATTTCATCCCTAAATTCTCATTAATTCTTTTCATTGATTGTGTAGTTTTTATTAATTAATGTGATATATTTTTTGTTTCTTTTGAAAAATTTACTATGCTTTACAATAATGTGATTAGTTATGTTAATATAATATTTTAATTTAAATCATATATTTATATACTAATATATAAAAATCGGCTAAAAGTTAATATCGAAAACATGATCTAATTGTTAATAAAAATTATAAAGTATCTTTTAACATCCTACACAGTGTAATATAAAAAATATAAGTCGATAATGATAACATTTTAAATTATAAACTAAAGGTTTATATGGTCACAATATTTAGCATCTTGTAAGTCTTTTAAATGATTGTATACTCGTACAAACTTTATTTTGTAATATTAACTTAACTTATTACAAATCTAATAAGTTTAATTAATGTGATACAATTGTAAATTTTTTGAGTTAGCTTTAACTTATTACAGACCTTGTACATAATTTTAAAAGATAATTATACATAAAAAATTATCCCACTATATGATCTATTAGAGCTTAAAAATGAAAATTTCATCTTCTTTGGAAGTTTTTCTATTCCAGTAATTAATTTGTTCTCTCTTCTTCTTAGCTTACAGTCAATAGTTTTTTTCCTGACATTATATTGTCTCTACAACGGCCCAGAACTTAAAAGAAAATAAATTATAAATTGAATGCGGAAGCGAAATAATAAAGTCAGGGTTTACATTCCTTACACAATAACTTAGAATACCCAATAGGGCTACTGGAATAGCCCTTCTAAAAGAATAAACAAAAAATCAAAGAAATAAATGAAAAATAAACAATTGGGCATCCTATTCGCAATCCTCTTGTGGATCGGGATCTTGATCTTGGTCCTCTTGATTTAAAATGGTTAATGAAAGAGTGAGCTACACTAGCCCAGTAAGAATGTCACACTACTCACTGATACAAAAATGAAGGTTGGTAAAAATCATAAAAATAATTAATGGAGCTCTTAATTAAGTAAATTCATTTATCATAAATAAAATAATTTATTGCATACTTAGCATAGCAAGATTTCCAAAACCGACCTATAGAGGCAATAACACAAACAACATCATAATCTTATTTTCAATTAGCCAGAACAATAACTTTCTCTTTTTATCTGCCTACTGGTATACACAGGGGTCCATAGGGATGTCCCCAGTATGCATGAACCTTTATTCAACATTATCAACCAACCAGCCATCCCCATACCCCGTCCGGTATAAGGGTGAAATGGGCCGTCCCCATATCCCATCTGGTATGAGTGCCAAAAATACCATCCCTCAATACCCCATCCGGTATGAAGGTGAAACGAGCCATCCCCATACCCCGTTTGGTATGAGCGCCAAAATACCAATCCTCGATACCTCGTCCGGTATGAGGCAACGTTCATGGTAAGGTTACCTATGTACCTAGTCCGTCCACCATCTCCCATGATATCCAATAAGGCTACCATTCATTCATTCACTTAATCAAGCAATTTTTCATTTACATTTAATTTTCAGTTTCACAATTTAACTATAAATCATGCAAAACAAGCAATACATGCATCAAGAAAGCACAACTGAATTATCTTACCAATTCTAGTGTATTATTATTCATTCAAAACTATAAGATCAAACAATAAGTTAAAACAGGACAAACAGTAATAAATAACAAGTTTTGGCTCTATTAATAACCTGCAATTAATTATCGATGTTTTTTAAATTACACAAAATACCGTATTATTTATAATTAAACTTCAATTCTATAACAGCGAATAAGGTGAGGGATTCTTACTCGAATCGATGTCTGAAACACTAAGCTTTTAGCTGCGCCTATTGGCAGTCCCCGAATTTCTTGAATTTTACTTTAAAGGTTAAAACACACTTCAAGTACCTAAAAATACCCCAAAAAATCCAAAATCGGTGTTAAAAACCTTTTTTGGTCAATTTTGGACTTCTAAACTGGCCATTTTCAACAAATTTTGGCTGATTTAAGATGGTTTTATACTCATCCCTATGAGAAAACACATTAAGAGGCCTCAGTTGGCCAAAAAAAGTCGAAAAACAAAACTCATTGGGAGTAGGATTTTTTGGTACAGCAGATCTGCCAGCTCACCTTCGCGGTTGGGCATTTTTCTTCGATAAACCTGTAGAAAATAGAATGGTGATTACAATGGTAAAAAAATCACACGAAACAGAAATTGGGAAGGGGCTCATCGAAGGTGATTTTTGGGTTTTTATATGGCGGCTTCGCCAGACTTTACCCGTAGTTTTCGACTCATCAACTAGTCCTTTCGCTCTGATTAAGCCATTGGCGTGTTCAAAATTAAATTTTGAGTGAATGGGAGAATTTTTACCTTTTTGATGGTCGGAGGTGGCTCCGACCAGGCGACGGGTGGCAGTCAGCTCCCTTCTCTAGCGACTGGTTCTTCTTCTTCGGTAGGGGGCTGGCAGCTAAAGTTAGGGTTCGGTGTGAAATGAGGTACTTATATCTGTCTCCCTTTAATCTGGGTCATTCATTGTGTTTGATGTCGACCATCTGATCGCGTTTAAAGAGAAAATGAATCTAGACTATTCATCACGATTTGATCTAGACCGTACGATCGCATTTAACGAGGGAACAAATCTGGACCGTTCATCGTGTTTAATCGCGACCGTCCGGTTGCGCCTGAGGAGGGAACGGATCCGGACCGTCCACGCTTGCGGGATCAAATCCAGACCGTCTGATCGCGGGTACGCGGATTGCCAGTGTGCCTTGCCACGCAGCAGGCTCCGATTCATCAAGGCTGCTGACTGGGCAGTCCTATGTGGCACATTTTTTTAAAATTGCATTTTACCCCTCAGTTTTTGATTTTTCTTTCAAAAATACCCCCCGACCTCAAATTTTCACCCATTTCTAACAAAATTGTTTTCAATTTCATTCTCCACCTATTTTTTCCTAATTTTACATTAAATAAAAATTTATAAAATTAAAAATTATATTTTTATATATTTGTTTTGATTATTATTATTATTTTTTAAAAAATTAATCTCTGGCCAAATTTTAGTCCCGGGTATTACGGCCTCTTCATTTTCACCTCAGTTTTTAGCCTTAAAACTAATTTTTAGCCTCAATTCTTTTTTCACATTATGTATAAATGGATGTGTACAAATATATATATATATATATATTTATAAAAGATGAAATTATCAATTAATATCAAGTGGGTGGGATTGGTGGCATAGAGCTGCAATTATCAATTCAATGTGTACTGTTCCAAAACGTTAAGTCTTGTGACAAAATAAACTACTATTAAGATACTGATTACTTTTATAACATTCTGACTTACTTTACTTGTTTGAGTATCTATCATTTGTCACATAACTTTGATAGGTACAAGGAATACATACAAGATCTCTTATTTGTATAGAAGTAAAAAACCATTCAATTTTTTATTTGTCCCATGACTTTTATGGGAAGAAAGAATACCTAAAAGATTTACTATTTGTATAGAAGTACAAAATCAAATACTACAAGCTTGTTGTAAACCTAAACAACATATCAAGGCTCGTTGGTAGAAAACAACAATTCCATTAGGGCAAGTTCATTACTTGCACAAGGTATAAAAAGGACGATTGATTCTGCCTTTGCACTACTAGGGATTACAGGCTCTACCATGATACTTTGGCTAATAAAATGTAGAGGTAACCCGACTGGCATTATGAGAAGTAAACCTTTATCATTATTTTTTTTGTATATGTATATATTAATGTGCAATTCCACTACATGTTATCCAGAGTAATGTGTAAATATGTGTTTCTAAAAGATGAATTATGATGCTAACTAATAATCTTATAGTGAAGCTCCCAGTAAGATATGTGAAGGAAATTGAAGCCATTTGACTACCATAATAATTTAAATTTATCCATATGGTTAGTAATTTATCATAAAGAAAATCATCAAAGAAAAACACATCTACAATGGAAAATGATGTTGGTATGGATGGCACAAGTGAAGCCTTACTGAGTGGAAATGAGTACAACATGGTCTTAGGTCCTGTAAGATTTTGCTGGTATAAATCTTCTCCAAAGCTTCCTTGTAATGCCCCATAATCCAAATGGTTAGGTTGTTACTAAAATCTGTCTCTACCTTCTGATGTTGTATCTCAAAAACGTAATCATTCAACATAAGGTAATCAACATCTCATTTTAATGTGTACATCAAAACATGACCTCATTCACATCCATACTGTAATTCCCCATAATAATTTGTATGAGGTGTCAATGCAACCTGTCACATTAATCAATTTTATAACATCACTTCTCAACATAAAGCAACTGGAACTTCATTTCCAATATATGTCTAACATAAATTCATCAACGACATCACAATAAGTACAGAATCAATAATTATCACATGCAGTCATTATTCCTTCATTTCGCACATAGACAAGTAGCTAATTACAACTGACGCATAAGTAGAGCATAAATCTGCAAAATAATTTCAAACGCCTGCTAGTCATTGCCCTTTTTCGCTGCTATTTTACTATGTTGTTTTTATATTTTCTCTTCTTAATTTTTCAATTTTTCCCATTTTTCTACAACAACCCATCCCAAACATCAATTTTCCTTTCTCGTCTGTAAACCAACACTCAATTGGCTCATAACCTGCAGAATAGATTAGCAGACAAGGTAATAGTATTGAGTATCATCTATAACATATTGCATTAGACCTATTGACCTTCTAGTGATCCCTTCAAACCTTATATTACTACTCAATCAGATGTCATTACAAAGTCAGAACATAATGCAAAATAAATGACCCTTACCTGGCCACTCACATCAATTTTATTAACACATGCAACATGCATATCAGGTGTCACCACAGCAAATATCAACCAACATACAATGCATTTATTTATTAAGCATATCCCAGCCACTAGTTGGCCACACACTCACACGTAATTATCCTGCACACTAGAAACAACCAAAAAATTTTCAGGTTCTATTTCCCTAGCTTAGGCTTAGTTCCCCTACATGCCCGCTTATATTTCCTCACACTAAACTCTTATGCATTCTATATATTTGCTATCCCTCTTCATCAGTTCTCCTCTCTTTGGGTCCAATGGTTTTCTATTCTATTTTACCTTTTTCCCCTACTCAATTTCTGTATAAAGATAGCAGATTTATGTTCTCTGTCATCTCTATGTTGGATCCAGGCCTGCCATTTCCTTTTTCCCCAATTTTTCCATATCATAACCTACTTGTTCTCTTCCTTCTCCACTTCTTAGTATTTGTTCATGCTTTCTGCTCATTCGACTATTTTATTCGATTCTCCCAACTCAAAACCTTCAGATCTGGTTATTTCTAAAATATATTTAGTTGATCACCAAATTTGATTTAACTAACATTACTCTTACCTTCAACAGCCTCCACTAATTCAGTATTTACTAACAACTTCCCTATTTCATAATAATCATTGTGTAAATGTAGGTAAATAAATCATATGATGCACAATTCATAGTCCTACTACAATATTTAACCTCATCCTCTCACTTTCCCAACTCCTCATCGTGCATTCATCATTTGAAACAAGGAATTGAAATACACATTTCAAATTCAGTTTTTAAAATTCAAATTTGTCTTACCTCTTGCTTCCAAATGAATGTTCGTGTATGACAGTGGCCCTTCTTTAGGTTCTTTTCGTCCCTGCAATTCTTGACGATAATTCCTCCTTCTAATACTCCTCGAGTTATCATGCCCGTCTCTTCTTTGTTTAGCTTCTTTGCTCTTATTCTCTCTCTCAGCCTTTCTTTCTTACCACCCTCTCCTTTGCACCACCTTTCTTCTCTCTAGAGTTCCTTTTTCTTTTGATAGAAATAAGAAGAGGAATCTATATGGGGTAATGGGGTCGTTTAATACCCACAATAGATCTATAGAGTTAATTATTATTATTATTATTATTATTATTATTATTGTAACACCCAAGTGTTTTTTTTTTAATTTTATTCTTATTATTATATTTTTTTTTGAATTTGAATTTTTTTAGATTTTTATTTAATTTAATTTAATTTAATTTAATTTAATTTAATAAAAATAAAAATAATAATAATGATAAAATTGGGTAAAAATATTATTTGGATTTAATTAAAATTGATTTTAGAAAAAAGGGGTGAAAATTTAGATTCTGGAGGTATTTTTGAAAAGAAAATTGAAAACCAGGGGTCAAAATGTAATTTTAAAAAGTTGTGCCATGTCAACACCCACGTCAGCACCCACGTCAGCGGCTCGGTCAGCAGCCCCGGCCAACCAGGACACGCCGCGTGGCAAGGAAACACTGACACGGGACGGGCCACGTGGGCGATCCGCGTGCGTGCGATCGGACGACCCAGATTCACGCGTACGGATGGCCCAGATTGCATCGCGATGGACGGCCCAGATTTAATCCCAATTAAATCGTGATCGGAAGGTCCAGATTTAATCTTGATGGACGGTTGAGATTAAAAGGCAAAGGGTATAAATAACCCCACCCACACCTGACCACAAAACCCTAGCCGCCAGTGCCTCGCCAGAGAAGAAGAACCAGACGCCGGCTGCTGCCACCCGCCACCGCACCGGAGAAGTTTATAACCGCCAATCGAGGTAAAGTTTCTCCCCTTGGCTCGCTTGTCGATGCTGAGTCCGCTTATGGCCAAACCGGAGCCAAACCACCAGCCAAACGGTTGAAAAACCCAGCCGAAGTCCATCGGCGCCGCCGTGATCCCCCTTTGTTTTTGCCTCCGATGATGCCCTTCCCGGCCTCCATTCGATGCAAATTTTATACCACTGTGATTACCGTTCTTTTCTCTATAGGTTGATCGGAGCCAAACATCAAAACGCGATTCATGCCGGGGGAGCCGCCGCACTCGAGAGCACCGCCGCCGGTAAGTCTCAGTTTTTAGTGATTTTTTGGCCCACCGAGGGCCCTAGGGTTATTTTATCGCAGGGACCGATGCAAGTTTGGCCGAATTCAGTCGAAAACGACCAACCCGAGGTGGATCACCGCTGCAGGCGGCGGCGCCGTCGCAGGAGCACGGCGGAGCCGCGTGCCAGAATTTCGATATTGGCCGAAAGGGGCCCTAGGTCTGATTTGGGATTTTTTGGGACACGTGCAGGTACTGGTAGTGCATTTCAGTTTTCTGAAAAAAATTCAGAGAAATTAGGGACAGCCTGTAGGCGCACTGTAGAGTCGAATTCAGACCCCGAAACAAGTAAGGACCCCTCACCCTATTTTCTATCACGGTATTAAAGCTAAATAAATAATTAAACTGTACTTTGTGACTTTATAGATGTATAATTGATTAAGGTTGGCAATGGAGCCCGAGTCTGATACAGTGTTGATCTGTTATTGTTTGATCTAATTTTCAGTATTAAATGCAGCATGATGTTTGATGTAATTATGTTATGGTCTCGTATGCATGAATCATGGTTTCTTTTATTATGGTTTGTATTATGGTGAACCCGATACTGTGTTGTCTTGTTTGGTGTCAATTACTGGTTTACATGTTATGTATGATTGGATGATTGAGATCAAGGAAAAAGGCAAGATGGATAATGTGGACAGCCTAACTAGATATCCTCGGAGATGGTGGACGGACCGAGTCCGTAGGGAACCCTATCGGGAACGTGGTCTCTCATATCGGACGGGGTATGGAGACCTTATGTGTTTTGGCGCCCATACCAGATGGGGTATGGGGACAGCCCGTTTCACCCTCATACCGGACGGAGTATGGGGACGGCCCTGGAATCAAGTCGTAATATTAATGGTTCACGGGTAGCGGGGACCCCCTATGGATCACCATAGATACTAGTAGGCTGGTAAAAGAGGAAAATATGTTGTTTAATGATTGAAATGTAAAGGCGTGGTAAGTGTTATGTCATAAAGTCTATATGATTTCATGATGATGATAATGTTATTGCTTTCATATGTGTTTTCATGGATCTCACCGAGGTAAGTGGTGGCAGCATCTGCAGAGGCTCTAGGCATGGGGGTGGTGGACGACAAGGCTCTCTAACTAGACGTCGTTTGTTTAAGTTCTATGGTGGCCATGCATTGTATGCTTTTATCAAAACTACTTGTTGCTGTATGATGGGTGATGATTAGACTTGAAAATTTGTGTTTGGAATTTGGGTTTTAGAGAAGAGAAATAAAACTCTTTACAATCAATGAGAGAATAACAAAAGGACAATAGAGGATACATATAAATATGTATATATATGTATTCTTTTTCTAGCTCAAAAATTCTTTAACAATAGTGCTACATCTTGTTTAAGTATACATATTTATATTTGTAAAATATATACATATAAAGTATATTTAAAAGAATTGTGAGGTATCCTTGAATTTATTTTTTCAATTTATCATAATTCTATTATTTAAGAAAATTCTATTAAAATCTCTAAATGAAATAAAGAATCTGATTTAGTGGAAGCTAGTGATATACTATTGGCTTTCTTTTAAATATATGCAGATATTATTTCTTAAAAATTAATGGTTTACTAAAAAATTGGATGTTTTTCATAATACTCAAAATTCTTAGGTTCAACAAAAATGAGATCATTAAATTTTTTTTTGAAGATAAAAGATAAAATAATTAAATAGATTGGTAACAAGCCACCACCAAAGAATGGTACATAGTCAAAGATCATCTCAGCCTAAAAAATTAGTATATACAGTATAAATGGTAAAATAAACAAAAGAATTTTTCTTGAAATTCTATTGATTTGACTATAAAGTCTTAGCTATCACTAAAAGTATCTCTATTATACAACATCTTATCATTTTTTTAAAAAAAGTTTTTATAGCGGCCCCGGAAATTTAAATGAGATATATGTATTAAAAATGTCAAATGCGGAAGCGTAATAAATTTTTTTATTAACATCCCTTACACAATAACCAAAACGTACTCAAAATATGAAAGAACAAACTAACTAAAAGAGATACTCGAGATAAGAACTATAAATATAACTATGAAGTCTTTAGGCGTCCCCTTCGCCGTCTTCCTGCGGAACGGGCTCGGGAACAACGTCTTCCTGATCTGAAATGGTTAAATAAGGAATGAGCTACACCAGTCCAGTAAAGACATCACACTATCTCACCGCCACGGAAGTAAAGGTGGGTAGAAAAAAAAAATGACCAATGGAGCATAATTTATAACGAACTCATTTATTAACATAAAAACCTTTACTGTCCACTTACCTCGGTGAGATCCATAAAACCAACACATGAAAGCAATAACGTTATCATCATCATGAAATCATATAAACTTTATAACATAACACACATCTTACCTTTACATTTCAATTATCAGAAAGCATATTTCCGCTTTTACCAGCCTACTAGTATCCCTGGGGATCCATAGGGGTTTCCCGCTACACGTGAACCATTAACATTTACAACCTGATTCCAGGGCCGCCCCCATACCCCGTCCGGTATGGGCGCCAAAACCATGAACCTCAATACCCCGTCCGGTATGAAGGTGAAACGGGCCGTCCCCATACCCCATCTGGTATGGGCGCCAAACACATAAGGTCTCCATACCCCGTCTGGTATGAGAGACCACGTTCCCGGTAGGGTTCCCTACGGACCCGGTCCGTCCACCATCTCCTAGGATATCAATTCAGGTTGTCCACATTATCCACTTATCAATTCACATAACCTTTTTACCCTTTTTCTCAATCTCAATTATCCAATCATACAAAACATGTAAACCAATAATTGACACCAAATAAGACAATACAGTACCGGGTTCACCAAAATACAAACCATAATAAAAGAAATCATAGTTCATGTATACGAGAGCATAACATAATTACATCAAACATCATGCTGCATTTAATACTGGAAATTAGATCAAATAATAACAGACCAACACTGTATCAGACTCGGACTCCATTGGCAATCTTAATCAATTATACATTTATAAAGTCACACAGTACAGTTTAATTATTTATTTAGCTTTAATACCGTGATAGGAAATAGGGTGAGGGGTCCTTACCTGTTTCGGAGTCTGAATTCGACTTTACAGTGCGCCTACAGGCTGTCCCTAATTTTTCTTGCATTTTTTCTGGGAAACTGAAACGCACTACTGGTACCTACACGTGTCCCAAAAAATCTCAAATTAGACCTAGGGCCCCTTTCGACCAATATCGCAATTCCAGCACGGCGGCTCTGCCGTGCTCCGGCATCGGCGTCGCCGCAAGCGACGGCGATTTACCTCGGGTTGGCCATTTTTGGCTGTTTTCGGCCGAATTCCGCCACGCTTGCATCGGTCCCTGCGATAAAACAATCCTAGGCCCCTCGGTGGGCAAAAAAATTACGAAAAACTGAAACTTACCGGCGGCGGTGCTCTCGGGTGCGGCGGCTCCTCCGGCGTGAGTCGCGTTTTGATGTTTAGCTCTGATCAACCTGTAGAGAAAAGAACAGTGATCACAGTGGTATAAAATTTGCATCAAATGGAGGCTGGGAAGGGCCTCATCGGAGGCAAAAACCGAGGAGGGGCGCGGCAGCGCCGCTCGGCTTCGGCTGGATTTTTCGGTCGTTTGGCCGGTTGTTTGGCTCCGATTTAGCCATAGGCGGACTCAGCATCAAAAAACGAGCAAAGGGGAGAAAATTTACGTCGATTGGCGGTCACAAACTTCCCTGGTGCGGCGGCGGGTGGCGGCGGCCAGCTCCTCCGGCGTCGGTTCTTCTTCTCCGATGAGGCACTAGCGGCTAGGGTTTTCTGGTCAGGTGTGGGTGGAGTTATTTATACCCTTTTCCTTTTAATCTCAGCCGTTCATCAAGATTAAATCTGGACCGTTCGATCGCGATTTAATTGGGATTAAATCTGGACCATCCATCGCGATGCAATCTGGGCCGTCTGTACCTGATTGAATCTGGGCCGTCCGTGCGCGTGAATCTGGGCCATCTGTACGCACGTTTGATCTGGGCTGTCCGTGCGCTCGAGAACGGATCTGGGCCGTCCGATCGCGCGCACGCGGATCGCCCACGTGGCCCGTCCCCTGGTCAGCGTTTCCTTGCCACGCGGCGCGTCCTGGTTGGCCGGGACTACTGACCGGGCCACTGACATGGCTGCTGACGTGGTGTTGACGTGGCGTAACTTTTTTAAATTACGTTTTGACCCCCGTATTCTGATTTTCTTTTCAAAAGCACCCCCAGAATCTTAATTTTCACCCCTTTTTTCCAAAATCAATTTCAATTAAATCCAAATAATATTTTTACCCAATTTTATCACTATTATTATTTTTATTTTCATTAAATTAAATTGAATTAAATTAAATAAAAAAATCAAACAAATAAATAAAAATAAAAATAAATAAAATAAAAATTTTTATTTTTATTTGGGTGTTACACCTTAAAAAAAAAAATCTTTTTTATTATTGGACGACTAATATTGTAGTAATATTTCTCATTAATAATTCAATCTAATATGCTTAAACTAAGTGTATCAGATTCATTTATCATAATTCATTAAAAAAAATAGTAAATGCACAATTTCATGCTCCTCAAACTTGTAACCTGATATCTTATAAGATTAGGAAATAAGATATCAAATTTGTTCTTCTAGTGAAGCTCCTAGTGAGGCTCCTAGTGAGATGTGTGAAGGAAATTGAAGCCATTTAGCTGCAGTAATAATTTTTATTTTATCCATATAGTTTGTTATTGATCATAAAGAGAATCATCCAAGAAAAACACATCTACAATAAAATTAATGGAAAAGGATTTTGGTGTTGATGGCACAAGTGAAGCCTTACCGAGTGGGAACTAGTGCAACACGATCTTGGGTCCTGTAAGATTTTTCTGGCATAGATCTTCACCAAAGCACCTCCTTTAAACCTTATGACCTTAGATTTAGATTGTAGAAAAAACTAACATCGAACATCTAGATTTTATATTTGTGCCTGAAGATTAAGAAGAATGGAAAGAAACTTATATTTTTTTTCTTTCTTGGAATGAATAGAGGTTGCATAGACTTTGGAAAAGAAACATTTTGCTATACCTCTTTGTTGCACCAGTCAAGAAGATTAAATTTAATTGAAGAATAATTAAATTGTGATGGGAGGATAAATGACATACAATTATTTATTTTATATATGCTGTGAAAATTGTATATTTTATTATACTATAACTTATAAAATCTTTGAAAATAAATAAAGAATCTATGGGTATTTTGAAAGTGGTTTTATTTTTTGAAATCTTTAGCTTAAATGGATTATCAATCGTGCGATTTTATTATATTTATGTGATATCTTACTCAATATACATGAAATAATTAAAAACATTGATTTAATTAATTTTATGGTCGCTAACTATATTAAAATTAAACTTTTAATTTTAATCCATGTGTTAAAAACATATTCATCATTTACTTTTTTAAAAGTTAAAAAAGATAATTTTATTGAGAAAATAATAAAAGTTTATCACCACGCATACGGTAAAAGCTACGTTACACAAAAACATTGAATGTACTTCAAAATAATTTGATTAGTTTTTTTAATGCAATATTTCTACTTTAAATCATGTATTTATTTACCAATATATAAATATTTCTTAGTAATTAACCTTAAAAACTCGATCTAATTGTTAACAAAAATTTTGAAATACCCTTTAATATCCTACTCAAAGCATAGTGCAATATAAAATCATAAGTTGATAATGATAATAATGTAAAATACATAGAGAAGGTAACAAACTTTTCAGGATACTTTTTTTTTACATCAATCAAGAGGATTAACTAATTATTGAAGAACAATTACAATGTGAGAAGAGAATAAATGTGTAGGGTTGATTATTTTATGCAGACTCTGGAAAACGTAAGTCTTATTTTATACTATCTCTTATGAAATTTTTGAACTCAAATAAAGAATCATAAACTATTTAAAGTAAAGAAAGAATTGTTGGTATGTAAAATGTTATTTTTTAAATAAAAAATCCATAGCTATTTGGAACTTGATATTATTATACTTATTAGATATTTTTCTAAATTTATATAAAATCTTATGAATATTGACTTTATTAGTTCTGTGGCTGTCATTATAGTACAAATGAGTCACTTCAAATAAAATTTACTTTTGAATTTAATCTTTATGCGGGGGAACAAATTAGTCATTTACTTTGAAAAGTCGGAAACAATTTTATTAAGATAATATTTAAAATTTATATAGTTTTACAAAGTTTTTTTCAATTTTTAGAAGATGAGTTTTGTGGGAATTCAGAATTTTTGATAAAGATGGTGAGTGCTATTTGAGCAATGAAGCTCAAAAGAAAAAGTGAAGGAAGGAAAATGAGATAGATGGTATAGCTTTGAATATTTTATGTTAACTATTTTTTAATTTTTTTCTTTAGAAGACCAATTTAATGATGAATATTAATCAAGCCTACTCTCTTCACATTTCTTTACTATACTAAACATACATATGTATGTATAGTTATTATCTTTATGATAGATTAAAATTAGATAATTAAGTGTCAAGTCTTTCATAATGTAAATAAATTTATTGACCATATAAGTATAACACCATAAACTTTTGTTAAAAAATTATAGAAACAAAACTTAGAGGATCACAATCAGTTAATAATCAGTCACACACATAAAGAAAAATACCGTAACTAATTGCTCAATGTCTAATAGAAATCCTCAACCGTAAACGCATCAATACAGTAGAGTACAAATTCATATATCATTGGTTTACATGTGATTTACATTACTACCAACTATGTAAGTATCCAATTCTACTACTAGTAACCCCTGCTCTATTTCCTCTATATGCTAGGTTCAAAAACCGACAACTCTAATCGCGACTCCAGTCCTACTTCATCTGTAAATAATAGAGAATGAGTACATATAACTCAATACAGTAAATTTAAATCACAAGAATAGCATAAAACCCAATTAAAACCCCATTCTTATATGTTTGCCCTTCCCGTTACCTAAGTCATGCTTTCTTCCTACTCTCTAACTCTACAGTACTACTACGTCTCCCCAGTAATTAATCGTCATTCATACAGGTGTGCTCACCCCCTGACATCACCCCTTCAGCCCTACTCGGCCACTCACCCACATAGTTACCCCCATCCTTCACCAGTATCGGCGACCATTATTTATCTTTCTACCACTCGACCCCTAGCTGGCCACCCACACACACCAGTATTGTTTCCTTCCATCACCAACATCGATGACTCAACACATTATCCATTGGGAACCCCCAAACATCACCACTATCGGCGATTGACTTACCCTTTCTAGGTAACGACAACCAATATCGGCGTCCCCCAGCTCAACCACCTCTAAGGCAATCACGACTATTCAACCATCAACCAATGCACATATACACACCATTTATACCAATAATTTTATACAACATACATGTATAGTTTTACATATATATATACATAACCTTACTAGTTTACTGGAATCTAAAGGATAATCCCTATAACCACAACACGTATACATTTTTACTTGTATACACTATGCCTCTTTTATTTACTCTGATTCACGAATTAGTCATTTACACATATTCTATTGTTCATACACTCATTATGCATGGACAGAAATCATGTATATATAGGTTTACACATATCGTATCATACACAGACTTTTTTTACACATTTAATTACAAATATTCCTTAAGCACCCACACACGATAACATACATACACATGATGAGTTTACTAAAAATATGTTAGAAACTTAAACAGTTTATAAAATCTATAAAATATTTATTTTAAAGAAAATAAAATTTTTATAAAAATATTAGCGTCTCTTGATGAAACTAGCCTAATCCCTTACCTACAGTCGAATAAAAAAAAGTATCGAAATCTTTATTAGCTCAAGTCTATGCTCTCCACTAAATCCAACATTTTTTAGGTAATTTCCTCATTTACAAACAGAAAATACGTAGGTTAAATGACAAAAACTTGTGGAAATAATTAGAATATAAAAGCAGGATCGAGTTTTACCATGGCACAATTTATATCACTGGAATGGCCACACGTTACCATACATGTGTCCTTAGTTCCCCACACACTGTCGTCAGAGCGTCGCATGCCACCTCATGCTCGACCGTTGAAACCAGCACATGCCACCAAAACCACCCACATGTTGCCATGCTTTGGCTAGAAATCATCACAGAATGAGCCGCGCATGCAGATCAGGCTCGGATATGGTAGAATTACGCTGGAGAAAGGTGTGGATGCATGGAATCATGCCTAGCAAATGTTGTGGTTCACCTTCTTCTCGACATGCACCATTATGTGTTCTCTCTCTCCAGTCTTCTAGTTATGGGCTTCTTTGTCATACTGCACGCTACACGCACTAAACCTGTCTTCTGGTATGTTCCCTCCTGTTCTCTCTCTCTCTCCCCAAGCTCCTTTCTCTCTCTTTGCGACTCACTCTCTCTCTACTAATTGGACTCTATTTCTCTTCCTTTTTCTTGATTTTTTCTCTTTTTTCTAATAGGCATAAGGACAAAGAGCCTTGCAAGCCTCTTTTTCCATCTTCTTTATCGTGCAGGTCCAAGCTTTTTCTTCTTCTTCTTCTTCGGTTGCCAAAGGCATACACGCCTCTGGTTGACCTCTTTTTTTCCTATTTCTTTCATCAAAACAGTGCCGTTTTGGCCCTTCTTACTCTTGATGCCCAACTTCAAAATGACATCATTTTAAGCATAGGTTTATCCTGATTTCTCTAGGCTGAGGAGTTATATGTGATTTAGTAGAAATTAGTGACATGCTATTTGCTTTCTTATAAATATATGCAAATATTATTTCCTAAAAAATAAAGGTTTATTAAAGAATTGGATGTTTTTCCTAATACTCAAAATTCTTGAATTCTACAAAAATAGGATCATTAAATTTTTTTGAGAGATAAAAGATAAAATGATTAAATAGATTGGTAGTAAGCCACCACCAAAGAATGGTACATGGTCAAAGATTGTCTCAGCCTAAAAAATTAGTATATCCTATATCAATGGTAAAACAAACAGAAATTTTTTTCTCAAAGTTCTATTGAAGTAACTATAAAGTCGCTACAAAATCTTTCTTTTGATCGGATGACTAATATTGGAATAATGTATCTCATTAGTAATTCAATCCCATATGCTTAAACTAAGCGTATGGGATTCATTTATCATAGTTCATTAAAAAATAATAAATAGACAATTATATGTCAAATTTAAATCAACAGATGATCAGTATTGTTAGAAATCTCATAAACAGATATTCGAGCTTGTCCGATGCTCTCGAGGAATAAAAAAGCTTTTAATAATAATATACAACATTTTAAGAGCATTTTTCTTATGAGTTACAATAATAGAATTCCCAAATTAATTGTTTTCCTCATAAAAAACTTTACTAGCTCTACTTAATCCTCATCAAACTTGTAAACTGATACCTTTTTAAACTTAATCTTGTATGGATCAGGAACAAACATATCAAGTTTGTTCTTCTAGTGAAGCTCCTAGTGAGATGTGTGAAGGAAATTGAAGCCATTTAGCTGAGTAATAATTTTAAATGTATCCATATCATTAGTAATTTATTATAAAGAAAATCTTCCAAGAAAAACACATCTACAATGGGAAAGGATGTTAGTACTCATGGCACAAGGGAATCTTTACCAAGTGGAAACGAGTGCAACATGGTCTTGGGACCCGTAAGATTTTGCTGGTACAGATCTTCTCCAAAGCTTCCTCCTTTAAACCTTATGACCTAAGATTTACACTATAGAAAATATTAACATCCAATATCTAGATATTATTTTTTTGCCTGAAGATTAAGAAAAATTGAAAGAAACTTGTTTTTATATTCTTTCTTCGAATGAATGGAGATTAAGTGCATAACTTTGAGCTTTATTATAATAAATAACTTGAGAAGTTATGTAGTCTTTGGAAAACAAACTTTTCGCTATACTTTTTTGTTGCATCAATCAAGAACACTGAGTTTAACTAAAGAATAATTGAATTGTTATGGGAGGATAAATGACATATAGTTAAGTATTTTATATAGGCCGTGAAAAATATAGATTTTATTATACTATAACTTAAAAAATCTTTGAACTTAAATGAAAAATCTATGGCTATTTTAAAAGTGGTTTCATTTTTTAAAATCTTGAACTTAAATGAAGAATTCAATGCTATTTAAGATGCGATTTTATTATATTTGTATGATATCTTACTTAATATATATACAAAATAATTAAAAACATTGATCTGATTAATTATATGGTCGCCAACTGTAGTAAAATTAACATTTGAATTTTAATCCATGCACTAAAGAACTTATCTGTCATTTATTTTTTTAAAAGTTAAAACAAACAATTCTACTGAGATAATAATAGAAGTTTATCACCACCCATAAGATAAAAACCATCTTACATAAAAATGTCAACTGTACCTTACAATAATGTGATCAGTTATTTTTATATAATATCTCTACTTTAAATCATGTATTTATATATCAATATTTAAATATTGGTTAGTAATTAACCTTAGAAACATGATCTAATTATTAATGAAAATTTTGCAATACCCTTTAACATCCTTCTTAAAGTATAGTGAAAAATAAAAACATAAGTCAATAATGATAACAATATAAAATACATAGAGAAGGTAACCAACTGTCAACAATTCTTTTTTTTTTGCATCAATCAAGAGAACTAACTAATTATGAACGAACAATTACAATGTGAGAAGAAAGTAAATGTGTAGGGTTAATTATTTTGTGCAGGCTTTGAAAAACGTAAGTCTTATTTTACACTATAATTATGAAATCTTTGAACTCAAATATAGAATTAAAAATTTTTTAAAGTAAATAAAGAATTGTGTTTATTTAAAATATAATTTCTTAAATAAAGATCCATGACTATTTAGGACATTATTTTATTGTACCTATTAGATATTTTACTTAATTTATATAAAATACTTATAAACATTAATTTTATTAGTTCTATGACTGTCATTATAGTACAAAATGAGTCACTTCAAATAAAATTTATATCTGAATTTAATCTTGGTGTAGAATAGCTTATTAGCCATTTACTTTGAAAAGTAAGAAACAATTTTATTGAGATATGTTAAAAGTTTATCACGCTGCAACATATTTTTTTGAATAATAAGCCAAAAAACTCGACCTTTTGGTCTTTTTAATCTAAAAATTCCTTTAATAATTTATATAGTTTTACAATTTATTTCAACATTTAGAAGATAAGTTTTATGGGAATTGAAAATTTTGAATGAAGATGGTGAGTACTATTGGAACAATGAAGTTCAAAAGGAAAAGTGGAAGAAGGAAAATGAGATAGATGGAAATAGCTTTGAATATATTCTATTATCTAATTTTTAATTTCGTAATTTTTGTCTTTAAAAAACTAATTTAATGATAACGGTTAACAAAGTCTACCCTCTTCACATTTCTTTACCATACCGTACATACATATGTATGTATAGTGATTACCTTGATAATTGATTGAAATTAGATAATTAAGTGTTAAGTGCTTCAGAATATAAATAAATTCATCGACCACACAAGTATGACACCTTAAATTTTTGCCAAAAAACTATAGAAACAAAACTTAGAGGATCACAATCACTTAATAATTTTTTATTTCAAATTAGTGATTTAAGAATAAAAAGCACGTAACAAAAATTAATTAAATTTTTATGTACACACATGGTATATATAAAAAAAAAGTGTGTGGTAAAGTTGAATTTATTTTTTTGATTTTGTCATAACACTATTTGTAACGGCCCCGGAAATTTAAATGAAGATGTATGTATTAAAAATCTTAAATACGGAAATGAAATAAAAATTCTGATTAACATCCCTTACACAATAACCATAAACGTATTCAACGTATGAAAGAATAAGCTAATTAAAAGAAATACTCGAAATAAAACTATAAATAGAACTATAAAGTCTTTAGGCGTCTAACTCGCTGTCTTCCTGCGGAACGGGCTCAACCACGTCTTCCTGATCTGAAATGGTTAAGTAAGGAATGAGCTACACTAGCCTAGTAAAGACATCATACTATCTCACTGCCACAGAAGTAAAGGTTGGTAGAAAATAAAAATGACCAATGGAGCATAATTATTAACAAACTCATTTATCAATAATAAAAACTTTTACTGTCCACTTACCTCGGTGAGATTCATGAAAATATCATATGGAAACAATAACATTATAGCCATTATAAAATCATATACGCTTTGTAAGATAACACATGTTATACTTTGCACTTCAATAATCAGACAACAAATTTCATCTTTTACCAGCCTACTAGTATCTATGAGGATCCATAGGGGGTCCCCTCTACACGTGAACCATTAACATTAATAACCTGATTCCAGGGCCGTCCCCATACCCCGTCCGGTATGGGCGCCAAAACCATAAACCTCAATACCCTGTCCGGTATGAGGGTGAAACGGGCTGTCTCCTTACCCTATCCGGTACGGGCGCCAAAACACATAAGGTCTCCATACCCCGTCCGATATGAGAGACCAGGTTCCCGGTAGGGTTCCCTACAGACCCAGTCCGTCCACCATCTCCCAGGATATCTAGTCAGGCTGTCCACATTATCCATTTATCACTTCACATATCATTTTTTCCATTTTCCTTGGTATCAATTATCCAATCATACACAAACACGTAAACTAATAATGAACACCAAACAAAACAACACAACATCGGGTTCACCATAATTCAAACCATAATAAAAGAAACCATGATTCATGCATACGAAATCATAAATAAATACATCCAATACCATACTGCATTTAATACTGAAAAATAGATCAACCAACAACTGATCGACAATATATCAGATTCGGGCTCCATTGGCAACCTCAATCAATTATACATACCTATAAAGTCATAAAATACCATTTTGTCATTTATTAGGCTTTAATATTGTGATAGAAAATAGGGTGAGAAATCCTTACTTGTTTCAGGGTCTGAAATCGGCTCTACAGTGCGCCTATGGGCTGTCCCTAAATTCTCCGAATTTTCTCCGAAAAACTGAAACGCACTACCGGTACCTACACGTGTCCCAAAAACCCTAAATCAGACCCAAGGCCCCTTTTCGGCCAATATCGAAATTCCGACACGGTGGCTCCGCCGCCCGCTGCGGTGATCCGCCTCGGGTTGGCCGTTTTTGGTCATTTTTGGCCTAATTTGGCAAAACTTGCATTGGTTCCTACTATAAAACAACCCTAGGGCCCTCGCTGGGCCAAAAAATCATGAAAAATCGAGACTTACCGGCGGCGAAGCTCTCAGGTGCGATGGCTTCTCCGGCACGAGTCGCGATTTGATGTTTTGCTCCAGTTAACCTATAGAGAAAAGGAGGTGATCATAGTGGTGTAAAAATTGCATCAAACGGGAATCGGAAAGGGCCTCATCAGAGACAAAAATCGAAGGAAGCCGCGGCGGTGCCGCTGGACTTCGGCGGTGTTTTCCAGTCGATTGGCGGGTGGTTTGGCTCTGATTTGGCCATAGGCGGATTTAGCTTCGAAAAATGAGCCAAGCGGAGAAAATTTACCTCGTTTGACAGTAGGAAAACCCTCCGGTGCGGTGGCGGGTGGCGGCGACCGGCTCCTCTGGCGACTGGTTCTTCTTCTCCAGCAAGGGCATTGGCGGCTAGGGTTTGGGGTCAGGTGTGGGTGAGGTTTTTTATAACCTTCCCCTTTTAATCTCAGCCGTCCATCACGATTTAATATGGGTCGTCTGATCACAATTAAAATGGAAATAAATCTAGATCGTCCATCGCGATGCGATCTGGGCCGTCCATGCATGATTCAATTTGGGTCGTCCGTGCGCGTGAGATCTGGGCCGTCCGCACACGTGAGATCTGGACCATTCGATCGTGTGCACGCGGATCGCTCAAATGGCTCCGTCCGTGTGGTCTCCCGCGTCAGCTTCCTTGCCACGTGGCGTGTTCTGGTTGACCTGGGCCGTTGACTGGGCTGCTAACATGGCTGCTGACATGGCACAACTTTCCTAAATTGTATTTTGACCCCCGGTTTTTGATTTTCTTTTCAAAAACACCCCCAGAATCTAAATTTTCACCCATTTTTCCTAAAATCAATTTCAATTAAATCCCAAAAATAATTTTACCCTATTTTATCATTATTATTAATTTTATTTTCATTAAATTAAATTAAAACCTTATAAATTAAATATTAAAAAATTAAACTAAAGTTCTAATATATATTAAAATAAATAAGAAAAAAAATAAAAATAAAAATAATAAATTAGGTGTTACAACTCTCTCCCCCTTAAAGAAATTTGGTCCCCCAAATTTGCCTCTTACTCTTGATCAAACAAATGGGGATACTGGGCTCTAAAATCTGATTCTAGCTCCCAGGTAGCCTCCCTGGCGTGTGGTTCTGCCACACGACCTTTACAAATGATATTTTTCGGTTGCGGAGTATCCTGTTCTTTAGGTCCCTGATACCGACTGGTACTTCTTCATAAGATAAGTCCTCTTGGAGTGGAAGCGGTTCATGAGCCAAGACATGAGAGGGGTCCGGGTTGTACTTACATAGCATGGATACGTGGAACACATTGTGGACTTTGGAGAGCTCTGGAGGCAGTGCTAGTCTATAGGCAGTAGTACCAATCCTGTATAAGATTTCAAAAGGCCCAATAAATCGGGGTTTAGTTTTCCCCTCCTGCCGAACCTATTAATTCCCTTGAAATGAGTGACCTTAAGAAACACCCGGTCGCCTTTCTCAAATGCTAGATCTCTCATCTGGATATCTGCATAACTCTTCTGCCAACTCTGAGCTGTCTGAATGTTCTTTCTGATTTTAACTATTTTAGACGTGGTCTCCTCTACCAACTCCGGGCCGAACAATCTTCTATTGCCTACTTCTTCCCAACAAATTGGTGATCTACATGGGCACCCATATAACGCCTCATACGAAGCCATGCCGATGCTCACTTGGTAGCTGTTGTTGTAGGTAAACTCTATCAGGGGTAGATGATCGTCCCAATGGCCCCCATAGTCAAGGACACAAGCTCGGAGCATATCCTCAAGTGTACGAATTGTCCTTTCTGATTGTCAATTAGTCTGAGGATGGAAGGCAGTACTAAGAGACAACTTTGTTCCCATAGCTTGCTGAAAGCTACTCCAAAATTGAGAAGTTAACCTGGGGTCCCTGTCGAATACTACTATCACTGGAACTCCATGCAATCTGACTATTTCCCGGATGTACATTCTTGCCAACTTGTCTAAGGGATCGGTCATCCTGATGGCTAAGAAGTGGGAAGACTTGGCAAGTTGGTCAACAATTACCCATATGGCATCATGTCCTGAACGTGCCTTGGGTAGCTCCGATACGAAGTCCATGGTGATATGTTCCCACTTCCACTCCGGGATTGGTAAAGGCTGAAGTAGCCCACCTGGGTGCTGATGCTGTACCTTGACCTACTGACATACCAAGCATTTAGATACAAAGTAGGCTATGTCTCTCTTCATCCCATTTCACCAAAACTGGGGTCGCATGCTTTGGTACATTTTGGTGCTTCCTAGATGCATGGCAAACTTTGAGCTATGGGACTTTTTCATGATGTCTCTTTTTAACTCACTGTCATTTGGGACACACACCCTGTCTTGGAAATGGAGTAATCCATCGGCAGAGATTCAGAATTCTGAGCTCACTCCCTGTTCTAAATCCTTCTTGCGAGCTACTAGGGCGGGGTCGACTGACTGGGCTTCCCTTATTCTCTGGATTAACTCGGGCTGGACTGTCAGGTGGCCCAAACATGTGGCTCTCCTCAAGTCCTGGAGTCAAACCTGTTGTGTGGCCCTAATTTACCTGCATTCTCAAACCATCAAATGGGCTAAGATACCTGCACTTTTCCTGCTGAGAGCATCTGCTACCACGTTGCCCTTACCCGGATGGTATAAGATATCACAATCATAGTCTTTAAGGAGTTCCATCCACCTTCTCTGACGCATGTTGAGATCCTTCTGAGTGAATATGTGTTTCAAACTCTTATGATCGGTATAGATCTGAAAGGTCTCTCCGTATAAGTAGTGGTGCCAGGTCTTCAAGGCGTGTATGATTGTGGCAAGCTCCAAGTCATGGGTGGGATAATTCTTCTCATGATTCTTTAATTGCCTAGACCCATATGCTATGACCTTTCCATGTTGCATCAGGACACAACCCAGGCCTAGATAGGAGGCATCACTATAAACTGTATATCCCCCCGATTCACTCGGTAAAGTCAGTACGGGTGCAGTAGTCAGCCACTTCTTTAATTCTGAAAAACTTCTTTCGCAGTCCTCATTCCACTCAAATTTGGCATTCTTCTTTGTGAGTCGGGTTAAAGGAGCTACGAACCTGATATATTTGTTCTTCATCCATACAAGATTAAGTTTAAAAAGATATCATGTTACAGGTTTGATAATCATGAAATAGAGCTGGTGAAGTTATATCTAAGGAAAATAATCAACTTTGGAATTTAGTTTTTGAAACTTCAAAGAAAAATGCTCTTAAAAATGATAGTAATGTTGTATATTATTATTGGGAGCTTTTTTATTCCTCGAGAGCATCGAGACAAGCTTGAATATCTTTTTATGAGCCTTCCAAAAATATTGATAATCTGTTGATTTGAATTTGACATATAATTGTCCGTTTATTATTTTTTTAACAAAATATGATAAATGAATCTAATACGCTTAGTTTAAGCATATTAGATTGAATTACTAATGAGATATATTAGTTCAATATTATTCGTCCCATCAAAAGAAATATATTTTTTTAAGAGCGATAAGATGTTATATAACAGAGATATTTCTTAGGGATAGATAATACTTTATAGTGACTTCAATAGAACTTTGAGAAATTTTCTTTTGCTTGTTTTACCTTTTATATAAGATATACTAAATTTTTAGGCTAAGATGATCTTTGACCATGCACCATTCTTTGGTTGTGGCTTATTACCAATCCATTTAATAATTTTATCTTTTAAATCTAAAAAAATAATAATAATCTCATTTTTCTAGAACCTATGAATTTTGAGTATTAGGAAAAATATCAATTCTTTAACAAACTATTATTTTTTTTGGAAATAATATCTGTATATAAAAAAAAGCTAATAACATATTAATAGTTTCTACTAAATTAGATTCTTTATTTCATTTAGGGATTTTAGTAAAATTCTTTTAAATAATAGAATTATGATAAATTAAAGAATAAATTCAAGGATACCTCACACTTTTTCTAAATATACTTTATATGTACATATTTTACAGATATAAATATGTCTACTTAAATAATATATAACATTATTGTTAGAGAATATTTTAAATAGAAAAGATATATATATATACACACGTATATATATCCTCTATTGTCCTTTAGTCTTCTCTCATTAATCCCAAAAGATTTTCTTTCTCCTCTCAAAAATCTAAATTCCAAACACAAATTTTCAAGTCTAATTATCATCCATCATACAGCAAAAAGCACTTTTGATGAGAGCATCCAATAAATGGCCACAACAGAACCTAAACAAATAACGACTAATTAGAGAGCCTTGTCGTCCACCACCTCCATGCCTAGAGCCTCTTCAGATGCTATCACCAGCACTGTTGTGATTTTAGTAATATGTTGCGGAAGATGGCACGAGCATCTAGATTCCAATTAAAAGGAGTGACAAGCTCGGGCCGTTAATAAAAAAACATGATCGTGCAATCTTGATTTTACGCATAGTAGACATAAAATATGAAAGATAAAACTTCCAATCTGCGTAATGATTAAGGCAGAGTGATGATTAGGGGAGATTAGGGATTTGAATTTTGTATATTATAAATGCAAGTATGGCACTAAGAGTCCTTAAAACGACACTTATAGCAATCAAAGCCGACACAAGAGGTGCTGTAGCACCCGGAAAGGAGGAGGAGGAAAAAAAAAAAAAAAAAAAAAAAAAAAAGGGCCACGTCAGCAGCCACGTCAGCAGGCCCGGTCAGCAGTCCCGGCCAACCGGGGCCTGCCACGTGGCAAGACCGTGTCACTCCGAAAGGAGCCACGTTGGCGATCCGCGTGGGTGCGATCCGACGGCCCAGATCAATCGCGCGATCGGACGGCCCAGATTCAATCGCACGGACGGCCCAGATTCAATCAAAAACGAACGGTCCAGATTAAAACGAAACGGACAGCTGAGATCAAAAGGCAAGGGGTTATAAATAGAACCCCCACACCAGACCACAAACCCTAGCCGCCCGCCGCTCGCCGGAGAAGACGAACCAGAGGCCGACCGCCGTCACCCGCCGCCGTACCGGAGGAACTTCCGACCGCCGATCGAGGTAAATTTCGTACCCCTGACTTGTTTTTCCACGCTGATTCCTCCTATGGCCAAATCGAGGCTGAAATCCCGGCCAAACGGCCGGAATACGCGGCCGAAGCCCAGCGACGCCACCGCGCCCCCTCTCAGTTTTTGCCTCCGACGAG
Source organism: Carica papaya (assembly GCF_054855325.1). Taxonomy (NCBI): domain Eukaryota; kingdom Viridiplantae; phylum Streptophyta; class Magnoliopsida; order Brassicales; family Caricaceae; genus Carica; species Carica papaya. The sequence continues at coordinate 32,422,878 of NC_142313.1, forward strand.
GCCCTTCCCGGCCTCCGTTCGATGCAATTTTTATATCACCGTGATCACCATTCTTTTCTCTATAGATTGACCGGAGCCGAATCACCAAAACACGAACCTCGCTGGAGAGCCGCCGCACCCGAGAGCGCCGCCGCCGGTAAGCTCCGTTTTTCTGTGATTTTTTTGCCCCCCGAGGGCCCTAGGGTTGTTTTCTCACAAGGACCGATGCGAGTGTGGCCGAATTCGGCCGAAAACGGCCAAAAACAGCCAACCCGAGGTGACTCGCCGCCGCCAGCGGCGGCGCCGTCGCCGGAGCACGGCGGAGCCGCCGTGCAGGAGTTGAGATTTGGGCCGAAAGAGGCCCTGGGCCTAATTTGGGTTTTTTTTGGAACACGTGCAGGTACTGCTAGTGTGTTTCAGTTCCCCGAGAAAAATTCAGGGAAAGTTAGGGACGGCCTGCAGGCGCACTGTGAATCGTATTCGGATCCCGAAAACAAGTAAGGACCCCTCACCCTATTTCCTATCACGGTATTAAAGTTCAAAATGATAAAACGGTATTTCTTGAATTAACGAATGTGTGAAATTGCTTAAGGTGGCTAATGGAGCTCGAGTCTAGTGTGATTGGTGATTTACTGTTATTTGGCCTGTTTACAGCTTTAAATGCAAAATGAGGTTTGATGTGTTCATTTTACAGATTTGTGTGCATATACTACATTTTTATTAATCATGGGTTGAATGACTGAAAAACTGATACTGTATGTTGTCTGTTTGGCATGAATTACTGTTTTGCTTGTTTGTATGTGAATTGATGATGCTGACTGAGGAAAAGGAAAATGAAAGATTGTGTAGACTGATAATTGTATTACGGGGGTCAGCCTGACTAGATATCCTGGGAGATGGTGGACGGACCGGGTCCGTAGGGAACCCTACCGGGATTGTGGTCTCACATGCCGAACGGGGTATGGAGATCTTATGGTTTTGGCGCCCATACCGGACGGGGTATGGGGACGGCCCGTTTCACCCTCATACCGGACGGGGTATTGAGGTTTATGGTTTTGGCGCCCATACCAGACGGGGTATGGGGACGGCCCATTTCACCCTCATACTGGACGGGGTATTGAGGTTCATGGTTGTGGCGCCCATACCGGACGGGGTATGGGGACAGCCCTGGAAACTGATTATGAATGTTAAAGGTTAACGGGTAGCGGAACCCCTATGGACCCCCACGGATACTAGTAGGCTGGTAAATGAGAAAAAGATATGTTGTACAATGATTGAATTACAAGAGGCGTGATAAGTGTTATGTTTTACAGCTTATATTATTCCATGATTATGATAATGTTATTATTTTTCTTATATTGTTTTCATAAATTCCACCGAGGTAAGTGGATGGTAAAGGTTTTCATGTTAATAAACGAGTTTGTTGTAAATTATGCTCCATTGGTCTTTTTGTGTTTTTCTACCCACCTTTACCTCCGTGACGGTGAGATACCGTGATGTTCTTACTGGGCTAGTGTAGCTCACTCCTTATTTAACCATTTCAGATCAGGAAGACATGGTTCCCGAGCCCGTTCCGCAGGAGGACGACGAAGGGGATGCCTAGAGACTCTGTAGTCATACTCATAGTTTTATTTTCGAGTTTCTCTCTTAGTTAGTTTAATCTTTTATATTTTAAGTACGTTTTTGGTTTTTCGTGTAAGGGATGTTAACTGAAATTTTGATCTCGCTTCCGCATTTGATATATTTAAATACCCATTTCATTTTAATATTTCCGGGGATGTTACAGGTGCATTCTGCATTTTGGATCTCTTGTACACCCTCTCTGCAAATTTTTCGACTTGCCCTTTCTTCATCAACATCATAGTTTATCTTTTAGAAACACATATATACACATTACTAAGCATAATGTGTAGTGGATTTATACATAAATATATAAATATATATAATAAAAATAATGATAAAGATTTACCTCTCATAAGGCCAGTCGGGGAGCCTCTAACTTTTATTTGCTAAAGCATCATGGTAGAATCAGTAATCCCTAGTAGTGTGAAGGCGGAACATTGGTCTTTTTTACACCTTGTGCAGGTAATGAACTTGCCCTGATGGAACTACTGCTTTTCACTAATAAGCCTTGATATGTTATTTAGGTTTTTAGCAAGCTTGTAGTATTTGATTTTGTACTTCTATAGAAATAGGAGATCTTATAGGTATTCCTTCTGCCCATAAAAGTCATGGAACAAATGAAAACTTGGATGATTTTTTACTTTTATGAAAATAGGAGATCTTGTACATATTCCTTCTCCCTATGAAAGTCGTGTGACAAATGATAGACTCAAAAAAGTAAACTAAGTCACAAAGTTAGAAAAATAATTAGTATCTTAATAACAATTTATTTTATCACAAGACTTAACATTTTGGAATAGTACATATTAAATTGTTAATTGCATTTTTATGCCGCCAATCCTTACTTAATATTAATTAATAATTCCATCTTTTAGACATATATGTATATATTTATAGACATCCATTTATACATAATGTTATGAAAAATTTGATGCTAAAAATTAGTTTTAAGGCTAAAAATTGAGATGAATGAAGGGACAACATAATGTGAGGAAAAAAAAATAGATTGTGAGCTAAGAGGAAGAGAAAACAAATTGATAACTTGAATAGAAAAGCTTCCAAGGAGGATGAATTTTTCATTTTTAAGCTATAATAAATTATGTGGTGGAATAATTTTTTTATGTATAATTATTTTCTAAAATTTTGTACGAGGTCAGTAATAAACTATAGTTAACTCAAAAAACTTGCAAATGTATCATGTTAATTAAACTTATAAGTTAAGTTACTATTACAAAATAAATTTTGTACGACTATACAATCATTTAAAAGACTCACAAGGTGCTAAATATTTTGACCATATAAACCTTTAGTTTACGGTTTAAAATATTATCTTTATCGACTTATACTTTTTATATTACATGATGTAGATTGTTATAAGGTATTTAGAGTTTTTATTAACAATTAGAACATATTTTCGATATTAAATTTTAACCAATATTTATATATTGGTATATAAATATATGATTTAAATTAAAATATTGCATTAAAATGACTAATCACATTATTGTAAAGTATAGCAAATTTTTCAAAAGAAACAAAAAATATATCACATTAATTAATAAAAAATACACAATCAATGAAAAGAATTAATGATAATTTAGGGATAAAATAAAAAATTTAATATGTTCATCAAGCATTCATACTTGATGAAAAAAAAAAAGAATTAATGATCACATTTTTCATGAAGCCAAGACTATTTAGTATTAGGAAAAATATCTAATTCTTTAATAAACTATTGTTTATCAGAAAATAACAAATGCATTTGAAGACAAAAAAAATCTAGTTGCTTATCACAAATTTCTATCTAATCAGAATCTTTATGTCTTATAAAGATTTTAATAAAGTTCTCTTATACAATAGTATTATATCAAAATTAAAAAAATAAATTCAACTTTACCACACAGTTTATCATAGCATATGTATCCATAAAAAATGTGAAACATTTGTACCTTTAAATTTAAAAAATTAGCTAATTTTGTTAATGTATTTTTTATTCTTAAATCATTAATTTGAAATAAAAAATTATTAACTGATTATCATCCTCTAAGTTTTGTTTCTATAATTTTTTAACAAAAGTTTATGGTGTTATACTTATATGAAGGTTAAATTTATTTATATTCTGAAAGACTTAATACTTAATTATCTAATTTTAATCTATCATCAAGGTAATAACTATACATACATATGTATGTCTAGTATGGTAAAAAAATGTGAAGAGGGTAGACTTGGTTAACATTCATCATTAAATTGGTCTTCTAAAGATAAAAATTACGAAATTAAAAAATAGTTAACATAAAATATTCAAAGCTATCCCATCTATCTCATTTTTCTTCCTTCACTTTTTCTTTTGAGCTTCATTGTTCCAATAGCACTTATCATCTTTATCCAAAATTCTGAATTCCCACAAAATTCATCTTCTAAAAATTGAAAAAAACTTTGTAAAACTATATAAATTTTAAACATTATCTTAATAAAATTGTTTCCGACTTTTCAAAGTAAATAGCTAATTTGTTCTTCCGCATAAAGATTAAATTCAAAAGTAAATTTTATTTGAAGTGACTCATTTGTACTATAATGATAGCCACAGAACTAATAAAGTTAATATTCACAAGAATTTTATATAAATTTAGAAAAATATCTAATAAGTATAATAATATCAAGTCCCAAATAGCTATGGAATTTTTATTTAAGAAATAATATTTTACATACCCAAAATTCTTTATTTACTTTAAATAGTTTATAATTCTTTATTTGAGTTTAAAGATTTCATAAGATATAGTACAAAATAAGATTACATTTTTCACAATCTGCATAAAATAATCAACCCTACACATTTATTCTCTTCTCACATTGTAATGGTTCTTCAATAATTAGTTAATCCCCTTGATTGATGTAAAGAAAAAGAATCCTGAAAAGTTGGTTACCTTCTCTATGTATTTTACATTGTTATCATTATCAACATATGATTTTATATTACACTATACTTTAAGTAGGATGTTAAAGGGTATTTCAAAATTTTTTTTAACAAGTAGATCAAGTTTTTAAGGTTAATTACTAAGAAATCTTTATATATTGGTATATAAATATATGATTTAAAGTAGAGATATTGTATTAAAAAGACTAATCACATTATTTTGAAGTACAATCAATGTTTTTGTGTAACCTAGCTTTTACCTTATGCGTGGTGATAAACTTCTATTATTATCGCAATAAAATTATCTTTTTTAACTTTAAAAAAAATAAATGACAAATATGTTTTTTAACGCATGGATTAAAATCAAAAATTTAATTTTAATATAGTTGGCGACCATAAAATTAATTAAATTGATGTTTTTAATTATTTCATACATATTGAGTAAAATATCACATAAATATAATAAAATTGCGCAATTGATTATTCATTTAAGTTAAAGATTTCAAAAAATAAAACCACTTTCCAAATAGCCATAGATTCGTTATTTATTTTCAAAGATTTTATAAGTTATAGTATAATAAAATCTACAATTTGTACGGCATATATAAAATAAATAATCGTATGTCATTTATCCTCCCATCACAATTCAATTATTCTTCAATTAAACTTAGTCTTCTTGACTGGTGCAACAAAGAGGTATAGCGAAATGTTGGTTTTCTAAAGTCTATGCAACCTCCATTCATTCCAAGAAAGAAAGAAAAAATAATTTTCTGTCCATTCTTCTTAATCTTCAGGCACAAATATAAAATCTAAATGATCGATGTTAGTATTTTCTACAATCTAAATCTCAGGTCATAAGGTATAAAGGAGGATGCTTTGGAGAAGATCTGTGCTAGAAAAATCTTATTAGACCCAAGATTGTGTTGCACTCGTTCCCACTCGGTAAGGCTTCACTTGTGCCATCAATTCCAAAATCCTTTTCCATTAATTTTATTGTAGATGTGTTTTTCTTGGTTGATTTTCTTTATCATAAATAACTAATTATATGGATAAAATTAAAATTATTACTGCAGGTGAATGGCTTCAATTTCCTTCACACATCTCACTAGGAGCCTCACTAGGAGCCTCACTAGGAGCTTCACTAGAAGAACAAATTTGATATGTTGTTTCCTAATCTTGCAAGATATTAGGTTAAGAGTTTGAGGAGCATGAAATTGTGCATTTACTATTTTTTTAATGAACTATAATAAATGAATCTGATGCACTTAATTTAAGCATATTAAATTGAATTACTAATGAGATATATTACTACAATATTAGTTTTCCAATCAAAAGAAAGATTTTAAAAAAAATGATAAGATGTTATATAATAGAGATACTTTTTAGTGATAGCTAAGAATTTATAGTCAATCCAATAGAACTTTTAGAAAATTTCTTCTGCTTGTTTTACCATTTATACAGGATATACTAATTTTTTAGGCTGAGATGATCTTTGACTATGTACCATTCTTTGGTGGTGGCTTACTACCAATCTATTTAATTATTTTATCTTTTATCTTTTAAAAAAATTTAATGATCTCATTTTTCTAGAACCCAAGAATTTTGAGTATTAAGAAAAACATCCAATTTTTTAATAAACCATTATTTTTCAGGAAATAATATCTGCATATATTTAAAAGAAAGCCAATAGTATATCACTAGTTTCTACTAAATCAGATTCTTTATTTTATTTAGAAATTTCAATAAAAGTTTCTTAAATAATAGGAGTATGATAAATCAAAAAAATAAATTCAAAGATACCTCACAATTCTTTTAAATATACTTTATGTACATATTTTACAAATATAAATATACATACATAAACAAGATGTAGTACTATTGTTAGAGAATTTTTGAGCTAGAAAAAGAATATACATATATACATATATACATATATACATATATACATATTTATATATATCCTTTATTGTCCTTTAGTTATTCTCTCATTAATTCTAAAGAGTTTTCTTTCTCTTCTCCAAAACCCAAATTCCAAACAGAAATTTTCAAGTCTAATCATCATCCATCGTACAACAACAAGTAGTTTTGATAAAAGCATCCAATGCATGGCCACCACAGAACCTGAACAAACGATGTCTAGTTAGAGAGCCTTGTCGTCCACCACCACCATGCCTAGAGCCTCTGCAGATGCTGCCACCAGCACTGTAGGGATTTATGTACTATTCGGTCGAAGAGGGCACATGCATCAGAATTCCAGTTAAAAGTGTTGATCAAGCTTGGGCCCTTGATAGAGATGGGAGTAATGGGGAAATATATAGGGACTACATTATAAGGATTAAATAAGAAAGAGAAACTTAGGAATTAAAAAAAAAAAGATTCAAAATAATAATAATAATAATAATCAACTTTGTAGATCTATTGTGGGGATCCCCATTACCCCATATAGATTCCTCTTTTTATTTCCATCAAAGGAAAAAGGAACTTTAGAGAGAAGGAGAGGGTGGTGTGAAAGAGAGGGTGGTGAGAAAGAAAGGTCGAGAGAGAGAATGAGAGTAGAGAAGCTAAGCGAAGAGAAGATGAACAAGGCAATTCGAGGAGGATTAGAAGGAGGAATTATCATCGAGAATTGCAGGGACGAGAAAGACCCAAAGAAGGACCACTACCGTAGACGAACATTTATTTGGAAGCAAGAGGTAAGACAAATTTGAATTTTAAACATTGAATTTGAAATGTGTATTTCAATTCCTTATTTTGGATGATGAATGCACGATGAGGAGTTGGGAAAGTGAGAGGATGAGGTGAAATATTGTAGTAGGACTATGAATTGTGCATCATATAACTTATTTACATACATTTACACGAAGATTATTATGAAATAGGGAAGTTGTGAGTAAATACTAAAACAGTGGAGGCTGTTGAAGGTGAGAGTAATGTTAGTTAAATCAAATTTAGTGATCAACTAAATATATTTTAGAAATAACTAGGTCTGAAGGGGTTGAGTTAGAAGAACCGAATAAGATAGTCAGGTGAGGAGAAAGCATGATATGGAAAAATTTGGGAAAAAGGAAATGGCAAGCATGGATCCAACATAGAGATGAAAGAGAACACAAATATGCTATCTTTATACAAAAATTGAGTAGGGAAAAAAGGTAAAACAGAATAGAAAACCATCGGACCCAAAGAGAGGAGAACTTATGAAGTGGGATAGCAAATATATAGAATGTATAAGAGTTTAGTATGAGGAAATATGAGCGGGCATGTAGGGGAACTGAGCCTAAGCTAGGGAAATAAAACCTGAAAATTTGTTGGTTGTTTCTCGTGTGCAGGATAATTATGTGTGAGTGTGTGGCTGATTAATGGCTGGGACATGCTTAATAAATAAATGCATTGTATGTTGGTTGGTAATTGTTGTGGTGACACCTGATATACATGTTGCATGTGTTAATAAAATTGATGTGAGTGGCCCAGTAAGGGTCATTTATTTTGTATTATGTTCTGATTCTGTAATGACATCTAATTGAGTAGTAATGTAAGGTTTGAAGGGGATCACTAGAAGGTCAGTAGGTCTAATGCAATATGTTATGGATGATACTCAATACTATTACCATGTCTGCTAATCTATCTGTAGGTTATGAGCCAATTGAGTGTGGGTTTACAGATGAGAAAGGAAAATTGATGTTTGGGATGGGTTGTTGTAGAAAAATGGGGAAACTGGGAAAAATAAGAAGAGAAAATATAAAAACAAAATAGTAAAATAGCAGCGAAAAAGGGCAATGACTTGCGGGGATGGTTTTTTTTTTTCTAAAAAAAGGAAAGAGGGAATAAACATGTTGTCAAATATATATATACCAATTTTATATAGGTAGCCATGATACAGGCTATATATGTGGGAGTGTGTGTGTCCATAACTGAGGCCACATAAGCGATCATAGTAGGAGTTTAAATTACTTTGCAAATTTATGCTCTACATATGCGTCAATGGTAATCAGCTACTTGTCCGTGTGCGAAATGAAGGAAAAAAAACTACATGTGATAATTATTGATTCTGTACTTATTGTGATGTCGTTGATGAATTTATGTTAGACATATATTGGAAATGAAATTCCAGTTGCTTTATGTTGAGAAGTGATGTTATAAAATTGATTAGTATGACAGGTTGCATTGACACCTCATACAAATTATAATGGGGCATTACAGTATGGATGTGAACGAGGTCATGTTTTGATGTACACATTAAAATGAGATGTTGATTACCTTACGTTGAATGATTACGTTTTTGAGATACAACATCAGAAGGTAGAGACAGTTTCTAGTAATGCCCTAACCATTTGGTACGAGATCAGTAATAAGTTAAAACAAACTCAAAAAACTTGCAAATGTATCACATTAATTAAACTTACAAGATCAGTAGTAAGTTAAGTTAATATTACAAAGTAAATTTTGTATGAGTATTCAATCATTTTAAAGGTTCATACGGTGATAATGTTGTGACCATGTAAACCTTTAGTTTACAGTTAAAAATATTATCATTATCAACTTATATTTTTTATATTACACTATCTAGGATGTTAAAAGGTATTTTAAACTTTTCATTATCAATTAGATTATGTTTTAAATATTAAATTTTAACCAATTTTTATATATTAGTACATAAATATGTGATTTACACTAAAATGTTACATTAAAATAACTAATCACATTACTGTAAGGTATTGTAGATTTTTTAAAAGAAACAAACAAATGTCTCACAAAAATTTTGAAAGATGACACTTCTAATATGCGTAATCATTAAGCTACAATAATGATTAAGGGAGATTAGGGTTGTGTATTCTGCATATAATAAATGCAGGTGTGGAACTGACTATCTCTAAAGCAACAATTGTAGCCAAAGGAGACTCAAGAGGTGCATTCTGCATTTTGGATCTCTTTTACACCCTCCGCAAGTTTTGTGACTTGCCCTTTCTTAATCAACATCACAATTTATTGTTTAGAAACATATATATACACACACTATCTACATAACATGTAGTGAATTTGCACATAAATATATACATATACAACCAAAATAATGATAAAGATTTATCACTCATAATGCCAGTCAGGGCACCTCCACCTTTTATTAGCCAAAACATCATGGTAGAGTCTGTAATCGTTAGTAGTGCAGAGGAATAATCATTGGTCCTTTTTACACCTTGTGCAGGTCTTGAACTCGCCCCAATGGAACTGCTGCTTTCCACTAATGAGCCTTGATTTGTATTTTAGGTTTACAATAAGCTTGTAGTATTTAATTTTATACTTATATACAAATTGAAGATCTTGTAGGTTTTCCTTCTTCCCATTAAAGTCGTGGGAACAAATGAAAAGTTGAATGATCTTTTACTTTTATACAAATAGGAGATGTTATACGTATTCCTTGTACCTATAAAAGTCATGTGACAAATGACAGATACTTAAACAAGTAAACTAAGTCACAATGTTATAAAAATACCAGTATCATAATAGTAGTTTATTTTATCATAAGACTTCACGTTTTGGAATAGTACACATTTTATTGATAATTGTAGCTCTATGCCACCAATCCAACTTAATATTAATTTATAATTTTATCTTTGATTACATATTAAACATGACTTGTTTGAGAGTTGCCTATTCAAAAAAAAATTAATTTTCTCTTATTTTCTGGTGAATATTAATTCTAAGAAAGAACTTCTCTACAATTTGTCTGGAATTGTATGCTTTAAATGAATAAATCAAATTATCTATCATATGATGAGTGAGATGAAGCATAAAATACACTCACTTTCAAAATAGTTAGAGTAAAAGTGTGAGATAGAGCTTAAAATGAACTCACAATGAAATGAAAAAAAAAATAACACAAATAATAATTTACTCCTCTCATCAAATGACTATGAGTAGCATTAGTAGCCATTTGAAACTGGTGACCAACTGAGTAACCAGGTGCATTCATCACAAATGTTTGCCATCGCATTAAAAGGTTGGTGACATTTCAAGCAAGCAAAGGTGCTCAAGTTTTTCTATTTTTGGCATGAACCAATTGCATGAATCATTTTATATGGACAGGTTTGGTGGCTATTCTACTAGGTATTGGCTATTCCACTCAATGAAATTTTTGTGTGCTAAATTTGTAAAACTCTCTCATGTCCTGTTTTGATGTTGTCAAAGTGATTATTCATTGGTATGGTTCCATGAAACTCAAGCCTATAAATTACTAGTTGATGGTTATTCTTGCGACTTGAGGGTTGAGGTGTAACATGTGGGTTGAAGGTGAGGAGATGGGGATTGATCGAGTGTATTGTGTAGTGCTTGAGGGCAACAACTAAGTGTGGGGGAGTTTGACAGGGCCTAAAAATGAAATTATTATCACCCACTTTTGGGTTGTTAAACTTGATGGTATGTCATCTGATCCAAGTTATTTGTTATGTTTTGTTATAGTACAAGATATAAGGACAAAACAAGAAAAAATAGCATGAAAAGAGGAAGAGTTCGTGAAAAGATTCATAAGCCCAAAAATAAGCCTTGGGCAAAGCTTGGGTCCTACATTAGAGAACTTAGCCTTAGGTAATGCTAAGAGTCGCGCACAGTAGCATATTTAAATTAAAATGTGTGTTTTTCAAATTTGTAAAAAAGATATTATTCAAGCCAAGATCTGGTGATGAAAATCAAGGGAAAAATATTCTAAACGGCTTGGGATATGCCAAAAATCAAGGAAAAGGATCTTAATCAACAAAAGAAGAAAATCCTAGCTCCTTTTCTCCAAAGAGGGTGGCTATCAAAGTAGAATCATAATCTCTCTTCTTCTTGGCACTACACATAGTAGCTTCTACTGCTTCTACAATTTTTTCTTCATCTTTATTTTTTTTCTACTCTCTAAGAACTCATTTGTGTTAAAACGCCCACAATGAGTGGGTGATTTATTTTTCTTTTCCTAGTTGATAGATCTAGCAAACTCCAACGATGTATTTGTGAGATCTAATCGAATTAATTTGAGTATGACTTTAGAGTTGCTATTTATTTACTTCCTACACATAAAATATATTTATTGTTTTGAATTCGTTTGAATAGGGCCCATCATACGAGAAGAGAAACCGCAAGCAGCTACTTGAACCCCTTAAATCCATAATTATTTGAGTTATTCCAGCACTAAGTAGCGATCAGTGTTGCACTGAGGTGGTAAGTAGTTTAGTTGACCGATTCACGCGGATGAATCAAGCAACTTGAATCACGTCCTTCTAGCTCTCAAGGTCGTTGACAAGTTAAATCCTTTGTATGTTTCGAGGACTATTTGGCAGTGAATAACCAACTAACGAACTTTTCTTGGTTGGTGTAGGAATAAGGAAGGATTGGTTGTCAGAACATTTCTGACAACTATAACTGATTTGCCATATTTTTGGTAAAATGAACCCTTACATCTTTGACCAATTTTATTACTGGAGCAAGCTATTTCGTTGACTAGGAGTTCTTCTTACAATTGTTTTAGTTTCGTTGACTGAGAAGTGACTCATTTTGTACTATAAAGGCAGCCATAGAACTAATAAAATCAATGTTCATAAGAATTTTATATAAATTAAGTAAAATATCTAATAGGTATAATAAAGTCAAGTCTCAAATAGCCATGGATTCTTTATTTAAGAGATAATATTTTAAATAGCCACAATTCTTTATTTACTTTATATAGTTTATGATTCTTTATTTGACTTCAAAGATTTCATAAGTTATAGTATAAAATAAGAATTATGTTTTCACCGCTTGCACAAAATAATCAATCCTACACATTTATTCTCCTTCATATTGTAATTGTTGTTTAATAATTAATTAGTCCTCTTAATTGATGCAAAGCAAAAGTATCGTGGAAAGTCGGTTACCTTCTCTGTGTATTTTACATTGTTATTGTTATCGACTTATGTTTTTATATTACACTATACTTTGAGTAGGATGTTAAAGGGTATTTCAAAATATTTTTTAACAATTAGATCATGTTTTTAAGGTTAATTACTAACCAATATTTATATATTGGCATATAAATACATTATTTAAATTAGAGATATTGCATTAAAATAACTAATCATATTATTTTAAAGAACAGTCGATGTTTTTGTGTAACGTGGCTTTTTACCTTATCTGTGGGTATAAAGTTCTATCATTATCTCAATAAAGTTACCTTTTTAGTGTTTAAAAAAATAAATGATGAATAAGTTCTTTAGTGTATGGATTAAAATTTAAAAGTTAATTTTAATAAAGTTGGCGATCATAGAATTAATCAAATCAATATTTTGAATCATTATATGTATATATATTAAGTAAGATATTACATAAATATAATAAAATTGCGTCTCAAATAGTAATGGATTCTTCATTTAAGTTGAAGATTTCAAAAAATGAAACTACTTTCAAAGTAGCTAAAGATTCTTCATTTAAGTTCAAAAATTTCATAAGTTATAGTAATAAAACCTATATTTTTCACGACCTACATAAAATACTCAATCGTATGTCATTTATGTGTCCATCACAATTCAATTGTTCTTCAACTAAGCTTAGTCTTCTTGACTGGTGCAACAAAGAAGTATAGTGAAAAGTTGGTTTTCCAAATTCTACATAACCTCTCAAGTTATTTATTATATATTAAACTCAAGGGTATACACTTAACCTCCATTCATTCGAAGAAAAAATAATTCTTTCCATTTTTCTTAATCTTCAAACAAAAATATAAAATTTAGATGTTCAATATTATTTTTGACAGTCTAAATCTCAGGTCATAAGGTTTAAAGGAGGATACTTTGAAAAAGATCTGTACCAACATAATCTTACAAGACCCAAGACCATGTTGCACTCTTTCTTGCTCTTTAAGGCTTCACTTGTGCAATTCATACCAACATCCTTTTCCATTGTAGATGTGTTTTTCTTTGATAGCTATATAAGAACTCATATAAGTTGTCCTTAAGTACTTCTATCATTAATTCCAAAGAGTTTTCTTTCTCTTCTCCAAAACTCAAATTCCAAACATAAATTTTTAAGTCTAATCATCACCCATCATACAGCAATAAGCAGTTTTGATAAGAGCATCAAATCCATGGTCATCACAGAACCTAAATAAACTACGACAAGTTAGAGAGACTTATCATCCACCACCTCCACACCCAGAGCCTCTACAGATGGTTCCATTAGCACTGTACGGATTTGTGTACTATGTGATGGAAAGTGGCAATCAAGCTCGAGCCGTTAATCAAAAAACATGATCATGCAATCTAAACTTTATGTATAGTTGATATATACTATGAAAGATGAAACTTTCCATCAAAATAATCATTAAGCTAGAGTGATGATTACGTGAGGTTAGGGTTGTGTTGGATTTCATGTATTATATATTAAACTTACAAGATCATAAATAAATTAAGTTAATATTACAAAGTGACATTTTTACGAGTATTCAATCATTTTAAAGGGTCACAAGGTGCTAAATGTTGTGACCATGTAAACTTTTAGTTTACAGTTTAAAATATTATCATTATCGACTTATATTTTTTATATTACACTAAGTAAGGTCTTAAAAAGTATTTTAGAATTTTTATTAACAATTAGATCATGTTTTTAATATTAAATTTTAACTAATTTTTATACATTGGTATATAATTATATGATTTAAACTAAAATATTGAATTAAAATAACTAATTACATTATTATAACGTATAGGAGATTTTTTAAAAGAAACAAACAACTGTATCACATTAAGTAATAAAAATAAAGCAATCTATGAAAAGAAACAATGAGAATTTATTTATACTTTGAAGTTGTTAACACTTAATTATCTAATTTTAATCAACTATCAATGTAATAATTATACATAGATACGTATGTACGGATGGTAAAGAAATGTGAAGAGGGTGGACTTGGTTAAACGTTATCATTAAATTGGTCTTCTAAAGACAAAAATTACGAAATTAAGAAATAATCAGCAAAAAATATTCAAAGCTATTTCCATCTATCTCATTTTCTATAAGTCACTTTTCCTTTTGGGTTTCATTGTTCCAATAGCACTCACCATCTTCATTCAAAATTATGAATTCCCATAAAACTCATCTTCTAAAAATTTTAAAAAAAGTTGGAAAACTATATAAATTTTTAAAGGATTTTTTAGATTAGAAAGACCAAAAGATCGAGTTTTTATTACTTATAATTCAAAAAAAAAAAATTGCAGCGTGATTAACTTTTAACATTATTTCAACAAAATTGTTTCTTACTCATCACATTTTAAATAGCGATAATTCTTTATTTACATTAAATAGTTTATGATTCTTTACTTGAGTTCAATGATTTCATAAGTTATAGTATAAAATAAGACTTATTATAATATCCATCTCTATTTTCTGATAATCTGAAGTTGATTTGTTCATGCATGTGGATTGTTTTTGAATTCTTCAGGAAGGTAAGACCTATATTAATAAATTTTATGCATGCAATGGTGTTTGATAGAAGTATTATAAATAAATTTATTTTTCAAATCTGATCTCTATTGTGGTTTTAGGATTGAATGAATGTGTGTGTGTGTCATGTGCCCATTTGGTATAAAATCTATAAATTGGATGGATTTTTGTGTATACTTACATTTGATAAATTGATTATTAAAGGATGGTAAGATGGAAAAACATAAATGAGAAGGGAAGGTATGGGTTTGGAAAAGAAAAAATATACATATCTCCTTGCGGATTAGTTTTCTACAAAGAGCAAAATTAGAAAGAAAAAATAAATAAATTAAATCTAGAAAATGAACTAAATATACCAGTTTTAAAATAATTAAAAAAATCAATCAAAAAAGTATAATAAAGTAAATAAAAGAAGTAAATTATCAAAACAAAATTAAATACATACATATAATAATAAAAATAAATAAATGAAATAAATTATCAAAATGAAATAAAATAAATAAAGCTCTAAAAAAAAAAGTTAATTGAGGGAATTGTGGATAAAAGATGGACTTTAGATGAATAATTAAGAAATAATAAAAAGAACTAATCAAAATTTAATAATTTAGTAAATACGTTAATTCGGTACTCAGGAGGGGTATTACCCGAATTACCGTTGTCACTACTTACTGTTTACTGATAGGGACCCTGCTCTTAGATTGGGTGGATACTGGACTATTTATAGTTTACCATTTACTGATATAACTATAATTCCTCTTTCATAGAGGTAGTGGTGTCCTCACTGCCTCCTTAGTATCGGTTTAGGCATCTGCATGCAGTAGGGTTATAATTATTAAAATAATAAAATTTTATAGTAAAACTTCAAATATAATAGATAGTATATTTAAAAACAAAAATTTTATTTAATAGATAAATTTGACGTTGTTGCTCTCAGGCATTGGGACGTTACACTTACGTTTTTCACATACTGCCCTACACATTTATTCTCTTCTTATATTGTAATTGTTCTTCAATAATTAGTTAGTCCTCTTGATTGATGTAAAGCAAAAGTATCGTGGAAAGTTTGTTACCTTCTCTGTGTATTTTACATAGTTATCGTTATCGACTTATATTTTTATATTATACTATACTTTGAGTAGGATGTTAAAGAGTATTTCAAAATATTTTTTAACAATTAGATCATGTTTTTAAGGTTAATTACTAACCAATAGTTATATATTGGTATATAAATACATGATTTAAAGTAGAGATATTTCATTAAAATAACTAATCACATTATTTTAAAGAACAATCGATGTTTTTGTGTAATGTAGCTTTTCACATTATGTTTGGTGATAAACTTCTATCATTATCTTAATAGAATTGTCTTTTTTCACTTTTAAAAAATAAATGACGAATAAGTTCTTTAGCGCATGGATTAAAATTCAAAAGTTATTTTTAATATAGTTGGCGACCATAGGATTAGTCAAATCATTATTTTTAATTAATTTTAGATGTATTAAGTAATATATTACATTAATATAATAAAATTGTGTTCAAATAGCGATGGATTCTTCATTTTAGTTCAAATTTTCAAAAAATATAACCACTTTGCAAATAGATATAGATTCTTTATTTAATTCAAAGATTTTATAAATTGTAGTGTAATAAAATCTATATTTTCCATGGCCTATATAAAATACTCAACCGTATGTCATTTATCCCTCCATCATAATTTAATTATTCTTCAATTAAACTTAGTCTTTTTAACTGGTGCAACAAAAAAGTATAGCGAAAAGTTGGTTTTCCAAAGCTTGCATAACCTCTGAAGTTATTTATTATTGATTAAACTCAAAGGTACACACTTAACCTCCACTCATTTGAAGAAAGAAAAAAAAAATAAGTTTCTTTCCATTCTTCTTAATCTTCAGGCACAAATACAAAATCTAAATATTTGATATTAATATTTTTTACAGTCTAAATCTCATATTATAATGTTTAAAGGAAGAAGCTTTAGAAAAGATCTGTACTAGTATAATCATACGGGACCTAAGACTATGTTGCACTCGTTTCTACTAAGTAAGGCTTCATTCATGCCATCTATACCAACATCCTTTTTCATTGTAGATGTAACGTCCAGAACGTGGGCATTTTTGTAATTTCCTCATTAATTATTTATCCAGCCAAAAAAAAAAAAAGCTTGGTGGCGCAGAGAACGGGAGAAGAAGAAGGAAGCAAAGACGTGCACGTCGCGAACGGGAAGAGATGGGTTTTCGTGATTTTTGGAGAATCTTCAGTGCAAGGATGCTAATCTAAACAGCTTTGCTCCACTATGAGCAGCGTAGTGGCGCAAAAAATGGGAGACGAAGAAGGAAGGAAGGACGTGCACGTCGCGAGAGGGAAGAGATGGGTTTTCGTGATTTTTGGAGAATCTTCAGTGCGGGGATCACTATAAAGAACGAAACTCGAAAACAGAGAAAGGAGGAATCCTTGAGGCCAAAGGGGCGTAGAGAGAGAGAGGAGGCCGAGAAGAGAGAGAGAGCTCATCTTCTCCATGGACTCTTCGCAAAATACTTAAAAAAATCCCCTCAAATTGTTCTTCTCATTCTTTATTTTCCTTCTACTCGCAGAACCAATTACTGACCTCTACTTATTGACATAAGCACAAATATCACCCATCTCTGTATTTTCTTCAGCGCGACTCCAAGCAGCTCAGGCCATCTCTGTCACAGAAGAAGCTCTCTCTCTGCTGTCCTTAATTTCCGAGCGGCAATCATATACATTGTAGCTTATCATCACTGAGACCCAACCTTCATTGCACAATTGATCGGAGCCGAATCACCAAAGCACGAACCTCACCGGAGAGCCGTCGCACCCAAGAGCACCGCCGCCGGTACCGTTAGTGCGTTTTAGTTTCCCGAAAAAATTCAAGAAAAATTAGGGACAGCCTGTAGGCGCACCGTGAAGCCGCGTTCGGACCCCAAAACGAGTAAGGACCCTTCACTCTATTTCCTATCACGGTATTAAAGCTAAATAAATAATTAAACTGTACTGTGTGACTTTATAGATGCATAATTGATTAAGGTTGCCAATGGAGCCCGAGTCTGATACAGTGTTGGTCTGTTATTGTTTGATCTAATTTTCAGTATTAAATGCAGCATGATGTTTGATGTAATTATGTTATGGTCTCGTATGCATGAACTATGTTTCTTTTATTATGGTTTGTATTATGGTGAACCCGGTACTGTATTGTCTTATTTGGTGTCAATTACTGGTTTACATGTTTTGTTTGTATGTGGATTGATGATGCTGACTAAGGGAAAAGAGAATGATAGATTATGTAAATGGGAAATTGTATAATGTGGTCAGCCTGACTAGATATCCTGGGAGATGGTGGACGGACGGGGTCCGTAGGGAATCCTACCGGAATTGTGGTCTCCCATACCGGACGGGGTATGAAGATCTTATGTGTTTTGGCGCCCATATCGAACGGGGTATGGGGACGGCCCGTTTCACCTTCATACCGGACGGGGTATTGAGGTTCATGGTTTTGGCGCCCATACCGGACGGGGTATGGGGACGGCCCTGGAATCAGGTTGTAAATGTTAATGGTTCACGTGTAGAGGGGACCCCCTATGGATCCCCAGGGATACTAGTAGGCTGGTAAAAGAGGAAATCTGTTTCTTGATGATTGAAATGTACAGGTGTGATATATGTTATGTTATAAAGTGTGTATGATTTTATGATATTATAAAGTTATTATTTTCATATGTTGTTTTCATGGATCTCGCCGAGGTAAGTGGATAGTAAAGGTTTTTATGTTAATAAACGAGTTCGTTATAAATTATGCTCCATTGGTCATTTTTATTTTCTACCCACCTTTACTTCCGTGACGGCGAGATATCGTGATGTCTTTACTGGGCTAGTGTAGCTCATTCCTTATTTAATCATTTCAGTTCAGGAGGACATTGTTCCCAAGCCCGTTCCGCAAGAAGACGACGAAGGGGACGCCTAAAGACTCCATAGTCATATCCATAGCTTTTACTTCAAATTTCTCTTTAGTTAGTTAATCTTTTATATTTTGAGCACATTTTGGTTTTAGTGTAAGGGATGTTAATCGAATTTTGACTTCGCTTCCGCATTGATATTTTTAATATACATTTCACTTTAAATTTCCGGGGCCGTTATAGTAGATGTGTTTTTATTTGATGGTTTTTTTATGATAAATTACTAACTATATGGATGATATTAAAATTATTATTGCAGCTGAATGGCTTCATTTTTCCTCACACATCTCACTATGAGCATCACTAAAAGAACTAACTCGATATGTTTGTTTATGATCCATACAAGATTAAGTTTAGCAAGATATCAAACTAGAAGTTTGATGAGCATGAAATAGATCTGGTGAATTTTTTTTTTAGGAAAACAATGAATTTGGAAATTTGGTTTTTGTAACTCCTAAGAAAAATGCTATTAAAATTTTCGTAATGTTACATATTATTATTGCAAGCTTTTTTATTCCTTGATAGCATCGAGACAATGATACTAATCATCTGTTGATTTAAGTTTGACGTATAATTGTGCATTTATAATTTTTTTAATGAACTATGATAAATGAATCCAATATGCTTAGTTTAAACATATTAGATTGAATAATAATGAGATATATTACTACAATATTAATCATCCCATAAAAAAAAGATTTTTTTAAACGAGTGATAAGATGTTATATAACATAGATAATTTTTTATTATAGTTAAGACTTTATAGCCACTTCAATAGAAATTTGAGAAAAAATTCTTCTACTTGTTTTACCATTTATATAGGATACACTAAATTTTTTAGGCTGAGACGATCTTTGACCAAGCACCATTCTTTTCTGGTGGCTTACTAGAAATTTATTTAACAATTTTATATTTTATATCTTAAAAAGAACATAAGTATCTCATTTTCTAGAACCCAAGAATTTTGCGTATTAGGAAAAACATCAAATTCTTTAATAAACAAATATTTTTCAGAAAATAATACCTGCATATATTTAAAACAAAGCTAATAGCATGTCACTAGTTTATACTAAATCAGATTCATTATTTCATTTAGGGATTCTAGTAAAATTTTCTTTAATAATAAGATTATGATAAATCAAAAAATAAATTCAAGAATACCTCACACTTCTTTTAAATATACTTTATATGTACATATTTTACAAATATAAATATGCCTATTTAAACAATATGTAGTATTATTGTTAGAGAATTTTTGAGATAGAAAAAGAATATACATATCTACATATATATATATATCCCTCTATTCTCCTTTAATTCTTCTCTCACTAATTCCAAATAGTTTTTTTTCTCTTCTATAAAACCTAAATTCCAAACACAAATTTTTAAGTCTAATCATCAACCATCATACAGCAAGAAAAAGTTTTGATAAGAGCTTCCAATGCATGGCCACCACAGAACCTGAACAAACGATAACTAGTTAGAGGGCCTTATCGTCCACCACCTCCATGCCTAGAGCCTTTATAGATGCTGCCACTAGCACTATAGAGATTTGTGTACTATACGGTGGAAGATGGCATGTGCATCCAGATTCCAATTGAAAGTGGTGATCAAACTCAGGTCATTAATCAAAAAATATGATCATGCAATCTTGACTTTACGTATAGTCGACCTAAAGTCTGAAAGATGAAACTTCTAATATGCGTAATCATTAAGCCAAACTAATGATTAGGGGAGATTAGGATAGTGCATTCTACATATAATAAATACAGGTATGGCACTAGCAATCCCTAAAGCGACTCTTGTAGCAACAAAAGTAGACACAAGAGGTGCATTCTGCATTTTGGATTTTTGTATATGATCTGCAAATTTTGGGACTTACTTTTTCTTCATCAGCATCATAGTTTATCTTTTAGAAACACATATATACACGTTATCGGTATAACATGTAGTGGATTTGCACATGAATATATACATATACAACAAAAATAATGATAAAGATTTACCTCTCGTAAGGCCAGTCGAGGCACCTTCACCTTTTATTAGCCAGAACATCATGGTAGAGTCTATAATCCCTAGTAGTGTAGAGGTAGAAGTGTTGGTTCTTTTTACACCTTGTGCAAGTAATGAACTCACCCCCATAGAACTGCTACTTTCCACCAATGAGCGTTGATATATTGTTTAGGTTCATAGCAAGCTTCTAGTATTTGATTTTTTACTTCTATACAAATAAGAGATATTATAGGTATTCCTTCTTCCCATAAAAGTCGCGGGACAAATGAAAAATTGAATGATATTTTACTTATATACAAATTGGAGAACGTATAGGTATTCCATCTACCTATAAAGGTCGTGTGACAAATGATAGATACTCAAATGAGGAAACTAAGTCACAAAGTTATATAAGTAATCAATATCTTAATAGTAATTTATTTTATCACATGATTTAATGTTTTGGAATAGTATACATTGAATTGCTAATTGGATCTCTATGACACCAATTTCACTACTTAATATTTATTAATAATTCTATTTTATTATTTATTTTTATATACATCCATTTATACATAATGTGAGAAAAATACAGAGGCCAAAAATTAGTTTTAAGGCTAAAAATTGTGGTGAAAATGAAGAGACAACATAATATGAGGAAAAATAATTATTGACTATGAGCTATATGAGGAAGAGAAAACAAATTAATTGCTTGAATAGAAAAACTTTCGAGGAGGATGAATTTTCATTTTTAAGCTCTAATAGACTATATGGTGGAATTATTTTTTTTATGTGTAATTATCTTTTAAAATTTCGTACGAGGTTTGCAATAAGTTAAGGCTAAGTCCAAAAACTTATAAATATATCACATTAATTAACTTACAAGATCAGTAATAAGTTAAGTTAATATTACAAAGTAAAGTTTGTACGAGTATACAATAATTTAAAAAGCTCAAAACGTACTAAATCTTTTGACCATATAAATTTTTATTATCGATTTAAATTTTTTATATTACATGATGTAGATTGTTAAAAGATATTTAAAATTTTCATTAATAATATATTGGTATATACATATATGATTTAAACTAAAATATTGCATTAAAATAACTAATCACATTATTGTAAAGTATGGTAAATTTTTTAAAGAAACAAATAAATATATCACATTAATTAATAAAAAGCACGCAATCAATGAAAAGAAACAATGAGAATTTAAGGATGAAATAAAAAAATTTAGCATGGTGATAAAGTATTCATACTTAACAAAAAAAAATTAATGATCACATTTTTTATGAAGCCAAGACTTTTGAATATTAGGAAAAATATCCAATTGTCTGATAAATTATTGTTTCTCAGAAAATAACTAAGGCATTTGAAGACAAAAAAAATTTAGTTCGATATCACAAATTTCTACCAAATCAGAATCTTGATATCTTGTAAGGATTTTGATGAAGTTCTCTTATATAATAGTGTTATGACAAAATCAAAAAATTAAATTCAACTTTACCACACTTTATTTATATATACCATGTCGATACATAAACAATTAGTTAATTTTTGTTATGTATTTTTTATTCTTAAATCACTAATTTGAAATAAAAAATTATTAAGTGATTGTGATCCTTTAAGTTTTGTTTCCCTCGTTTTTTCACAAAAATTTAAGATGTCATACTTGTATGCTTGACGAATTTATTTATATTTTGAAGCACTTAACACTTAATTATCTAATTTCAATCAATTATTATGGTAATAACTTTACATACATATGTATGTACGGTATGATAAAGAGATGTAAAGAGGGTAGACTTGGTTAACTGTTATTATTAAATTAGTTTTTTAAAGACAAAAGTTACGAAATTAAAAAATAGGTAACAGAATATATTCAAAGCTATTTCCATCTATCTCATTTTCCTTCTTTCACTTTTTCTTTTGAACTTCATTGTTCCAATAGCACTCACCATCTTCATCCAGAATTTCTAATTCCCAAAAAACTTATCTTCTAAAAGTTGAAAAAAATTATAAAACTATATAAATTATTAAATTTAGATTAAAAAGACCAAAAGGTCTAGTTTTTTTTGCTTATTATTCAAAAAAATATATTGTGGTGTGATAAACTTTTAACATATCTCAACAAAATTATTTTTTACTTTTCAAAGTAAATGGCTAATAAGTTATTCTACACCAAGATTAAATTCAAATGTAAATTTTATTTGAAGTGACTCATTTTGTACTATAATGACAGCAGTAGAACTAATAAAATCAATATTTATAAGTATTTAATATAAATTAAGTAAAATATCTAATAAGTACAATAAAATCATGTCCAAATAGTCATGGATCTTTATTTAAGAAATTATATTTTAAATAACCTCAATTCTTTATTTATTTTAAAAAATTTTGATTCTATATTTGAGTTCAAAAATTTC
Organism: Carica papaya; assembly: GCF_054855325.1. Taxonomy (NCBI): domain Eukaryota; kingdom Viridiplantae; phylum Streptophyta; class Magnoliopsida; order Brassicales; family Caricaceae; genus Carica; species Carica papaya. The sequence goes on from NC_142313.1 coordinate 32,446,241, forward strand.
ATAATTATAGTGTAAAATAAGACTTAAGTTTTTCACAGCCCTGCACAAAATAATCAACCCTACACATTTATTCTCTTCTCACATTTTAATTGTTCTTTCATAATTAGTTAGTCCTCTTGATTGATGCAAAAAGAAAGATTGTGGAAAGTTGGTTACCTTTTCTATGTATTTTATGTTGTTATCGTTATTGACTTATGTTTTTATATTTCACTATACTTTGAGAAGGATGTTAAAGGGTATTGCAAAATTTTTATTAACAATTAGATCATGTTTCAAAGGTTAATTACTAATCAATCTTTATATATTGGTATATAAATACATGATTTAAAGTAGAGATATTGCATAAAAAAACTAATCACATTATTGTAAAGTATAGTTGATGTTTTTATGTAACACAGTTTTTTATCTTATGTGTGGTAATAAACTTCTATTATTATCTCAATAGAATTGTTTGTTTTAACTTTTTAAAAAATAAACGACGGATAAGTTCTTTAGTACATGGATTAAAATTCAAATGTTAATTTTACTACAGTTGGCGGGCATATAATTAATCAAATCAATATTTTTAATTACTTTGTATATATATTAAGTAAGATATCATACAAATGTAATAAAATCGCACCTCAAATAGCATTGGATTCTTCATTTAAGTTCAAGATTTTAAAAAATGAAACCAGTTTCAAAATAGCCATAGATTTTTTAAGTTATAGTATAATAAAATCTATATTTTCCACGACCTATATAAAGTACTTAACTATATGTCATTTATCCTCCCATAACAATTCAATTGTTCTTTAATTAAACTCAATGTTCTTGATTGATGCAACAGAAAAGTATAGCAAAAGGTTTGTTTTCCAAAGACTACATAACCTCTCAAGTTATTTATTATAATAAAGCTCAAAGTTATGCACTTAACCTCCATTCATTCGAAGAAAGAATAAAAACAACAAGTTTCTTTCCATTTTTCTTAATCTTCAGGCACAAAAATAATATCTAGATATTGGATGTTAATATTTTCTACAGTGTAAATCTCATGTCATAAGGTTTAAAAGATGAAGCTTTCGAGAAGATCTATACCAGTAAAATCTTATAGGTCACAAGACCATGTTGCACTTGTTTCCACTTGCTAAGGATTCCCTTGTGCCAATAATACCAACATCATTTTCTATTGTAGATGTGTTTTTCTTGGAAGATTTTCTTTATGATAAATTACTAATGATATGGATACATTTAAAATTATTACTCTAACTAAATGGCTTCAATTTACTTCACACATCTCACTAGGAGCTTCACTAGAAGAACAAACTTGATATATTTGTTCCTGATCCATACAAGATTAAGTATAACAAGATATCAGTTTACAAGTTTGATGAGGATAAAGTAGAGCTAGTAAAGTTTTTTATGAGGAAAACAATTAACTTGGGAATTTAGTTCTTGTAACTCCTAAGAAAAATGCTCTTAAAATTGATCATAATGTTGTATATTATTATTAAAAGATTTTTTATTCCTTGAGAGCATCGAGACATGCTCGAATATCTATTTATGAGACTTCCAACAATAGTGATCATTAGTTGATTTAAATTTGATATATAATTGCCTATTTACTATTTTTAATGAACTATGATAAATGAATTCCATACGCTTAGTTTAAGCATGTTAGATTGAATTACTAATGGGTACATTACTCCAATATTAGTGATCCCATCAAAAAAAAGATTTTGTAGCTAAGACTTTATAGTTTTTAGTGATAGCTAAGACTTTACAGTCACTTCAATAGAAATTTGAGAAAATTTATTCTATTTGTTTTACCATTTATAGAGAATATACTAAATTTTTAGGCTGAGATGATCTTTGACCATGTACCATTCTTTGGTGGTGGCTTACTACCAATCTATTTAATCATTTTATCTTTTATCTCTCAAAAGAATTTAATGATCACATTTTTTTAGAAACTAAGAATTTTGAGTAATAGAAAAAACATCCAATTCTTTAATAAACTATTATTTTTTAGGAAATAATATCTGCATAGATTTAAAAGAAAGTTAAAAGCATGCCACAAGTTTCTACTAAATCAGATGTAACACCCCGGCCCAGAGAAACAGGGATAAGCCCTTGCTTAAAATGATGTCATTTTGAAGTTTGGCTAAGAAGGGCCAAAGCGGCACTGTTTTAATGAAAGAAATTAGAAACAAAAGAGGGCAACCAATAGCGTGTATGCCTCTTGCAACCGAAGAAGAAGAAGAAAAAGCCTGGACCTGCACGATGAAGAAGAAGGAAGAAGAGGCTTGTAGGGCTCTATGTCCTTCTTCTTAATAAAAAAAAGAGAAGAAATCAAGAAGAAGGAAGAGAAATAGAGTCCAATTAGTAGAGAAAGAGAGTTCATTGCAAAGAGAGAGAAAGGAGCTCGGGGAGAGATAGAGAGTAGGAGGGAACATACCAGATCGGTGGTGAGACAAGTTTGGTGCATGCAGCTAGCGGTACGACAAATAGGCCCATAACTAGAAGGCTGGAGAGAGAGAACACATAACAGTGCATGCAGAGATGAAAGTGAACCATGACATTGTCTAGGCATGGTTCCACGCATCCACACCTTTCTCCAACGCAATTCTGCCATATTCGAGCCTGATCTGCGTGCATGGTTCATTCTGTGATGATTTCTAGAAAAAGCATGATGGCGTGTGGGTGGTTCTAATGGCGCATGCTGGTTTCAACGGCCGAGCATGAGGTGACATGGGACGCTTTGACGACAGCATGTGGTGAACTAAGGACACGTGTATGGTGGCGTGTGGCGATTTGGATGATCGAAATTGTGATATGGTAAAACTCGATCGTACTTTTGTATTCTAATTACTTTCACAAGTTTTCATCATTTATCCTACGTATTTTCTATTTGTAAATGAGGAAATTACCTAAAAAATGTTTGATTTAGTGGAGAGCATAGACTTGAGCTAATAAGGATTTTGATACTTTTTTCAATTCGACTGTAGGTAAGGGATTAGGTTAGTCTCATCAAGAGATGCTAATATTTTTATAAAAATGTTATTTTCTTTAAAATAAATATTTTATAGATTTTATAAATTTTTTAAGTTTCTAACATGTTTTTAGTAAACTCATCATGTGTATTTATGTTATCGTGTATGGGTGCTTCAGGAATATTTGTAATTAAATGTGTAAAAGAAGTCTTGGTATAATATAATTAAACCGACTTTACAAGACAAAACTCTCAAGTTCAAAGACAAAACTCTCAAGTTCAAGTCTTTATTCGACCTTGAACTTGAGAGTTTTGTCTTGACTAATTTGCATTGGGGGATGTGAATTGGGATGAGCTTCACAGACTTAGTAAGGAAGAGGGGTAGTGCCCAAAACAAAGACATGCACACGCTCAATCACACAAGATTCAGAAAACAAATGCATATCTTCTTTAAAACCGATTCCCAATCAATACAGTAACCATAATTTCACATATCTTAATGATTCAACCTTTCACATATGATTTCATAGATATCACAAATACTCTAACATCACATTTACATAAACAAATAATATTGTTCACTGGTTTCATAACTTTTGCACTTGCCACTGAATTACTTATCATTGCATATGTCAATATCGCTTTCACTTTAAATTGTTCCCTTATCACTTTTCAATTGAACTTAAATTCTCAGTCACATTTTTATGAAGGTTTATAATTTCTATTTTTTTGTCTTTTAAGAGTTTCATTGCATGATGCTATTTCTGTAAGCATTAAGGAGGGCACTAAGGATTCCCTCTACCATGTGGGTACATCATTTATCACTTATCACTTATCACTTGTCACTTATCACATGTCATTTATCACTTATCACTTCCTCAATGCACCCAAACACATAACAGTTATGCATTGGGTATCACTTATCACTTATCACTTGTCACTTATCACATGTCATTTATCACTTATCACTTCCTCAATGCACCCAAACACATAACAGTTATGCATTGGGTATCACTTATCACTTTTCACATAGACTCGAGAATGGAACAGTTAGGTATGGGACTTTTCAGCCATGTCTAGCTAAGGTCATATCCACAGGTAGGGTTCACCACACTTCACTTGCCAAAATGGCCACAATCTCCCCTCGTTGATACCTGTTAAATGGATTTCCACATCTTTTAAATGTTCTTATTTTATTATTTGACAACTCAATCCCATCACTCTAACACACCTACCTACACAACTTAAATGCTTACATATTTTCACTAATAATAAGTATACACTGTTTACATGTACTTCAATATACAGTTTAACCTTCACGACTATTCAACCATCAACCAATACACATGTGCATACCATTTATACCAACAATTTTATACATACACATACATGTATATTTTTACATATATCTATACATAGCCTTACTAGTTTACAAGAATCTAAAGGATAATGCATATAACCACAACACCTTTATGCATGCAATGGTGTTTTATAGAAGCATTATTAATAAATTTAGTCTTCAAATCTGATCTCTATTGTGGTTTTAGGATTGAATGAATGTGTGTGTGTGTGTCATGTGTCCATTTAGCTTAAAATCCGTAAATTGGATGGATTTTTGTGTATACTTGCATTTAATAAACTATTTGTTAAAGGATGGTAAGATGGAAAAACATAAACGAGAAGGGAAGGTATGGGTTTGGAAAAGAAAATATATATATATGTATCTCCTTGCGAGTTAGTTTTCTTCAAAGAGCAAAATTAGAAAAAAAAAAAAGCAATTTAAAATAAATTAAATCTAGAAAATGAACGAAATATACCAGTTTCAAAATAATTAAAAAAAATCAATCAAGAAAAGTAGAATAAGATAAATAAAAGAAGTAAATTATCAAAATGAAATTAAAATTATATGTAATAATAAAAATAAATAAAATAAATGAATTATCAAAATGAAATAAAATAAATAAAGCTCTAGAAAAAAAAAAAATTAATTGAGGGAATTATGGATAAAAGATGGACTCTAGATGAATAATTAAGAACGAATAAAAAGAACTAATCAAAATTTAATAACTAAAATATTTAGTAGATATGTTTATTCGATACTTAGGAGAGATATTACCAGAATTACTGTTATAACTGTTGTCATTACTTACTGTTTACTGATAGGAACCCTACTCTTAGATTGGGTGGATACTGAACTATTTACCATTTACCATTTACCATTTACTGATATAATAGTAATTCCCCCTTCTTAGAGGTAGTGGTGTCCTCACTGCCTCCTTGATATCGATTTAGGCATCTGCATGGAGTAGGGCTATAATTATTAAAATAATAAAATTTTATAGCAAAACTTCAAATATAATAGATAATATATTTAAAAAAGAAAATTTTATTTAATAGATAAATTTGACGTTATTGCTCTTGGGCATCGAGACGTCACACTTACGTTTTTCACAAACTGAACACAATAATCAACCTTACACATTTATTCTCTTCTCACATTGTAACTGTTCTTTAATAATTAGTTAGTCCTCTTGATTGATGCAAAGAAGAAGTATTGTGGAAAGTTAGTTACCTTCTCTATGTATTTTATATTGTTATCATTATCAACTTACGTTTTTATATTACACTATACTTTGAGCAGGATATCAAAGGGTATTTAAAAAATTTCACTAACAACTAGATCATGTTTCTAAGGTTAATTACTAACCAATCTTTATATCTTGGTATATAAATACATGATTTAAAGTAGAGATATTGTGTTAAAATAACTAATCACATTATTGTAAAGTATAATCAACATTTTTGTGTAACGTGATTTTTACCTTATCCATGGTGATAAACTTCTATTATTATCTCAATATAATTATCTTTTTTAACTTTTAAAAAAGTAAATGATAAATAAGTTCTTTAACACATGGATTTAAATTTAAACGTTAATTTTAATACAGTTAGTGACCATAGAATTAATCAAATTAATATTTTTAATTATTTTAAAGTAAGATATTACATGAATATAATAAAATCGCGTCTCAAATAGTGATGAATTATTCATTTAAGTTTAATATTTCAAAAAATAAAATCACTTTGCAAATAGCCATATATTCTTCATTTAAGTTCAAAGATTTTATAATTTGTAGTTTAATAATATCTACATTTTCTATGATCTATATAAAATACTCAACCATATGTCATTTATCTTCCCATCACAATTTAATTTTTCTTCAATTTAACTTAGTCTTCTTAGCACGTCCCATAAAAAAAAGATATTAGTTAAAGAGTGATAAGATGTTATATTACAAAGATAGTTTTAGTGATAGTTAAGACTTAATAGTCACTTCAATAGAACTTTGAGAAAATTGCTTCTACTTGTTTTACCATTTATATAGCATACACTAATTTTTTAGGCTGAGCCGATCCTTGACCAATCACCATTCTTTGGTAGTGGCTTACTACCAATCTATTTAATAATTTTATCTTTTATGTCTTAAAAAAATTAATGATCTCATTTTTATAGAACCTAAGAATTTTGAGTATTAGAAAAAACATCCAATTCTTTAATAAACTATTATTTTTCAAGAAATAATATCTATATATATTTAAAAGAAAGCTAATAGCATATCACTAGTTTCTACTAAATCAGATTCTTTATTTCATTCATTGATTTTAGTAAAATTCTCATAAATAATAGGATTATGATAAATAAAAAAATAAATTCAAGGATATCTCATGCTTCTTTTAAATATACTTTATACGTACATATTTTACAAATATAAATATGTCTACTTAAACAATATGTAGCATTATTATTAGAAATTTTTTGATATAGAAAAAGAATATAAAAATATACATATATATGTATATATCCTCTATTCTCCTCTAGTTCTTCTCTGATTAACTCTAAAAAGTTTTATTTCTCTTCTCTAAAACCCAAGCTCCGAACAAAAATTTTCAAGTCTGATCATCGCCTATCATACAGCAACAAGCACTTCTGATAGGAGCATCCAATGTATGGCCACTACAAAACCTGAACAAATGATGACTAGTTAGAGAGCTTTGTTGTCCACCACCTCCACAGCCAAAGCCTCTGTAGATGCTGCCACCAGCACTATCGAAATTTGTGTACTATGCGATCGAAGACGCCATAGGTATCCAGATACCAATCAAAACTTGTGATCAAGCTCAGGCCGTTAATCAAAAACATGATCATGCAGTTTGGATTTTACGTATAGTCGACATAAAGTCTGAAAGACGAAACATCCAATCTATATAATCATTAAGCCAGAGTCATGATTAGGGAGATTAAAGTTGTGCATTTTGCATATAATAAATGCAGGTGCGACGCTAACAGTCCCTAAAGCGACATTTGTAGCAACCAAAGCAGACACAAGAGGTGCCTTTTAAATTTTGGATCTCTTATATACCCTCTACGAATTTTGCAACTTGCCCTTTCTTCATCAAGATCACAATTTATCTTTTAGAAACACATATATACACATTACTCAGCATAACATGTAGCGGATTTGCACATGAATATATACATATACAACTAAAATAATAATAAAGGTTTACCTCTCAAAAGGCTAGTCGAAGCATCTCCAACTTTTATTAACCAAAGCATCATGATAGAGCTTGTAATCCCTAGTTGTGTAGAGGCAAAACCGTCAGTCCTTCTTATACCTTATGCTGGTAATGAACTCACTTAAATGGAACTGTTGCTTAGGTCTACAACAAGTTTTAGTATTTAATTTTGTATTTCTATACAAATAGGAGATCTTGTAGGTACTTCTTCTGCCTATAAAAGTCATGGCATAAATAAACAATTGAATGATTTTTCAATTCTATACAAATAGGAGATCTTGTAGGTATTCCTTCTACCCATAAAAGTCGTCTGACAAATGACAGACCATCTACTGTCTATTACTTCTCCTTTAATTAATTCAAAAGAGTTTTTTTTCTCTTCTCCAAAATCCAAATTCCATACACAAATTTTCACGTCTAATCATCACCCATCATATAGCAATAAGAACTTTTGATAAAAGCTTCCAATGCATGGCCACCACAGAACTTGAATAAATGACACCTAGCTATAGAGCCTTGTTGTCCACCCCCTCTATGCCTAGAGCCTCTATAGATGCTATAACTAGCACTATAGGGATTTGTGTACTATGCAATGGAAGATTGCACGTGAATCCATATTCTAATTAAAAATAGTGATCAATCTCCAGCTGTTAATCACAAAAAATGATCATATAGTCTGGATTTTATATATTTTTGACATAAAGTGAAAGATGAACCTTCCTATCTACGTAATCTTTAAGCCAGAGTGATGATTATGGGAGATTAGCATTGTGCATTTTGTATATAATTAATGCAGGTGTGGCACTAACAATCTCTAAAGTGACACTTGTAGCAACTAAAGCAAACACAAGAGGTGAATTCTGCATTTTGGATCTCTTATACATGATCTATAAATTTTGTGATACCCTTTCTTCATCAGCATCACAATTTATCTTTTAGAAACACATAAACACACATTACTCAGCATGACATGTCGTGAATTTGCTCATGAATATATGCATATACAACTAGAATAATGATAAAGATTTACCTATCATGAGGCCAGTCGAGGCACCTCCACCTTTTATTAGCCAAAACATCATGGTAGAGTTTGTAATCCCTAGTATTGTGGAGGTAGAAGTGTTGGTCCTTTTTACAACTTGTGCAAGTAATGAACTTGCCTCGATGGAACTGTTACTTTCCACCAATGAGCCTTGATATATTCTTTAGGTTCATAGCAAGCTTCTAGTATTTGATTTTTTACTTATATACAAATAGGAGAACTTGTAGGTATTCCTTCTGCCCACAAAAGTCGTGGGACAAATGAAAAATTGAATGATATTTTACTTCTATACAAATAGGAGATCTTGTAGGTATTCTTTCTACCTATAAAGGTCGTGTGACAAATGATAGATATTAAAATGAGAAAACTAAGTCACAAAGTTATATAAGTAATCAATATCTTAATAGCAATTTATTTTATTACAAGATTTAATGTTTTGGAATAGTACACATTTAATTGCTATTTGCATCTCTATGACACCAATTCCACTACTAAATATTTATTGATAATTCTATCTCATATATATTTTTTATGTACATCCATTTATACATAATGTGAGGAAAATATTGATGCCAAAAATTAATTTTAAGGCTAAAAATTTAGGTGAAAATGAAGAGACAACATAATCTGAGGAAAAAAAGATGTTGACTATGAGCTAAGAGGAAGAGAAAACAAATTAATTAGTTGAACAAAAAAGCTTTCAACAAGGATGAATTTTTCATTTTTAAGCTCTAATAGACCATGTGGTGGAATTATTTTTTTTATGTGTAATTATCTTTTAAAATTTTGTACAAGGTTAGTAATAAGTTAAGGCTAACTCCAAAAACTTACAAATGTATCACATTAATTAAACTTACAAAATCAGTAATAAGTTAAGTTAATATTACAAAGTAAAGTTTGTACGAGTATATAATAATTTAAAAAGCTCAAAACGTGCTAAATGTTTTTACCATATAAACCTTTAGTTTAGAATTTTAAATGTTTTCATTATCGACTTACATTTTTTATATTACATGATGTAGATTGTTAAAAGGTATTTGGAATTTTTATTAACAATTAGATCATATTTCTGATATTAAATTTTAACCACTTTTATATAGTGGTATATAAATATATGATATAAACTAAAATATCACATTAAAATAACTAATCACATTATTATAAAGTATAGTAAATTTTTTAGAAGAAACAAATAAATATATCGCACTAATTAATAAAACCATGCAACCAATGAAAAGAAACAATGAGAATTAAGGGATGAAATAAAAAAAATTAGCGTGCTGATAAAATATTCATACTTAACAAAAAAAAAAAATTAATGATCGCATTTTTCAGGAAGCCAAGACTTTTGAATATTAAGAAAAATATCTAAATGTCTAATAAATTATTGTTTCTCAGAAAATAATTAAGGCATTTGAAGACAAAGAAAATTCAGTTAGATATCACAAATTTCTACCAAATCAAAATCTTAATATCTTGTAAGTATTTTGATGAAGTTCTCTTATATAATAGTGTTATGACAAAATTAAAAAAATAAATTTCACTTTACCACACACTTCTTTTTTATTATACCATGTGTGTACATAAAAAATTAGTTAATTTTTGTTACATATTTTTTATTCTTAAATCACTAATTTAAAATAAAAAATTATTAAGTGATTGTAATCCTCTAAGTTTTATTTCTATAATTTTTTGACAAAAATTTAAGGTGTCATACTTGTATGGTCAACGAATTTATTTATATTATGAAGCACTTAACACTTAATTATCTAATTTCAATCAATTGTCAAGGTAATAACTTTACATACATATGTATGTACGGTATGGTAAAGAAATGTGAAGAGGGTAGACTTGGTTAACTGTTATCATTAAATTAGTTTTCTAAAGACAAAGATTACAAAATTAAAAAATAGGTAACAGAAAATATTCAAAGCTATTTCCATCTATCTCACTTTTCTTCGGTCACTTTTTCTTTTAAGCTTCATTGTTCCAATAATACTCATCATCTTCATTTAGAATTCTAAATTCCCATAAACCTCATCTTCTAAAAATTGAAAAAAAGTTGTAAGACTATATAAATTGTTTGAGGATATTTTTGGATTAAAAAGGCCAAGAAAAATGAGTTTTTGTTACTTATAATTCAAAAAAATATATTGTAGCGTGATAAAATTTTAACATTATCTCAGCAAAATTAAGTAAAATATCTAATAAGTATAATAAAATCATGTCCTAAATAGCCATGGACTCTTTATTTAAGAAATCACATTTTAAATAGCAATAATTCTTTATTTACTTTAAATAGTTTATGATTCTTTATTTGAGTTCAATGATTTCATAAGCGATAGTATAAAATAAGACTTACTGTAATATCCATCTTGTAAAAAAAATATAAAATTCTACTTTAAAGAATTTGAGATAGAGTGCAGAAGTGAAAACAAATTGTGAATCGAGAGGAAGGGGGTGACAGGCTGTGAGGGTGCAGAGGTGTGCAAAACTTTCCTTCCAAAAGGTAAGCCTTTTTTGGTATTTTTATAATGATGTTAGCTTCCTCTTAAGCTATTCACTTATCCCCAACTTTCTTTCCAAAATAGAAACAAATTGAGCTCAACCAGGCTCTGTTACTACTACATCTTCAAACAGAGCAGGTATGTTAGCCTTCTTTCCCCTTTTCTGACTTTTGATTTTTAAATTTATTCTATTTTTAATGTTCATTTAGGTTATTATAAGGTCTAGCTTCATTTAGTCCAAACTTCAGTGACAAATCTACTTTCAGAAATCACTGTTTGAACAAAAACAAAGTATAACCCACTGTTGACAGCGCAGGCAACCTGTCTGTGTTTTCTGGTCATCTGAACTTGAGGAGTTCGCGTGTGTAGGTTGTTTTTGAATTCTTCAGGAAGGTAAGACTATAGTAATATATTTTATGCATGAAATGGTGTTTTATAGACGCATTATGAATAAATTTAGTTTTAAAATCTAATCTCTGTTGCAGTTTTAGGATTGAATGAATGTGTGTGTGTGTGTCATGTGTACATTTGGTTTAAAATCTGTAAAGTGGATGAAGTTTTATGTATAATTGCATTTGATAAACTGTTTATTGAAGGATGGGAAGATGGAAAAACATAAACGAGCAGGGAAGGTACGAGTTTGGAAAAGAAAAAATATATATATCTCCTTGCGGGTTAGTTTTCTACAGAGGGCAAAATTAGAAAAAAAAATTTAAAATAAATTAAATCTAGAAAATGAATGAAATATACTAGTTTTAAAATAATTAAAAAGATCAATCGAAAAAAGTGGAATAAAATAAATAAAAAAAGTAAATTATCAAAACAAAATTAAAATATATATATAAAATAATAAAAATAAATAAAAGAAATAAAATATCAAATGAAATAAAATAAATAAAGATCTAGAAAAAAAAGTTAATTAAGGGAGTTATGGATAAAAGATAGAGTCTAGATGAATAATTAAGAAAGAATAAAAAAATAATAAAAATTTAATAACTAAAATAGTTAGTAAATACGTCTATTCGGTACTCGGGAGGGGTATTACTAGAATTACTATTATGACTATTATCACTGCTTATTGTTTAATAGGAACCTTACTCTCAGATTGGGTGGATACTGAACTCTTTACTATTTACCGTTTATTAATATAATTGTAATTCCCCTTTCTTAGAGGTAATAGTGTCCTCATTGCCTCCTTGGTATAGGTTTAGGTATCTGCATGCAGTAAGGTTATAATTATTAAAATAATAAAATTTTATAGTAAAACTTTAAATATAAGTTCAAATTTATATGCGTGTGCATTGGATGATTGAGTACGGTATTAAGCGAAGTATTGATCTGATAGTGACAACTAAGATTATTGAATGATTTGTGAAAGTAATGATATTAGTATAAATTAAACTGTAAATTTATAAGCTGCATTTATTAGTTTTCAAAACATTTTTGTATAAATCTATTAGTGCTGGTCTTATTGAGTTATTAGAACTCACCCCTAATCCAATTATCCATATTATAATGAAGATCTACCTCTCAATGCCTGTTTGGATCTATTCCACAAGGATTAGGATAAGATGACTTTTGTATATTTTGAATAGAGGCAAGAGATTGCATTTTGTTAGTTAACTTGAACTGATGTATATATCTAGATAGTTACCTTGTGCCTCAGAATACTGAATGTATGTTTGTAAAGGATGAAATGTTCCCCGGTAGTATATTTAAAAAAAAAAAATTTATTTAATAGATAGATTTGATATTGTTGCTCTCAGACATCAGGACTTCACACTTGTATTTTTCACAGACTGCACAAAATAATCAACTCTAGACATTTATTCTCTTCTCAATAATTGTTCTTCAATAATTAGTTAGTCCTCTTGATTGATGCAAAAAATAAGTGTCATAGAAAGTTAGTTACTTTTTCTATATATTTTATATTTGTATCATTATCAACTTATGTTTTTATATTACACTATACTTTGAGTAGGATGTTAAAAGGTATTACAAAATTTTTATTCACAATTAGATCATATTTAAAAAGTTAATTACTAAGCAATCTTTATATATTGGTATATAAATATATGGTTTAAAGTACAGATATTGTGTTAAAATAACTAATCACATTGTTTTAAAGTATAGTCGATATTTTTCTGTAACATGACTTTTACCTTATCCGTGGTGATAAACTTTTATCATTATTTCAATAGAATTGTCTTTTTTAACTTTTTAAAAAGTAAATGACGAATAAGTTCTTTAGTGCATGGATTATAATTTAAAAGTTAATTTTAATATAGTTGGCGACCATAGAATTAATCAAATAAATATTTTTAATTATTTTATGAATATTAAGTAAGATATTACATGAATATAATAAAATCACGTCTTAAATAGCGATGGATTCTTCATTTAAGTTCAGGATTTCAAAAAATAAAACCACTTTGCAAATAGCCATATATTCTTTATTTAAGTTCAAAGATTTTATAAATTATTGTATAATAATATTTACATTTTCCACGGCCTATATAAAATACTCAACCATATGTTATTTATCATCCCATCACAATTCAATTGTTCTTCAATTAAACTCAATCTTCTTAATTGGTGCAATAAAAAAGTATAACAAAAATTTTGTTTTCCAAAGCCTACATAATCTCTAAAGTTATTTATTATAGCTTAAACTCAAAGTTACACACTAAACTCCATTCATTCGAAGAACGAAAAAAGAACAAGTTTCTTTCCATTCTTCTTATTCTTCAGGCACAAATACAAAATATAGATGTCCGATGTTAATATTTTCTATAGTCTAAATCTCATATCATAAGGTTTAAAGGAGGAAGCTTTGAAGAAGATTTGTACTAGCAAAATCTTACGAGACCCAAGACCATGTTGCACTCATTTTAGTCAGTAAGGCTTCCCTTGTGTTATCCACACCAATATCCTTTTCCATTATAGAAGTGTTTTTCTTGGATGGTTTTCTTTATGATAAATTACTAACTATATGGATAAAATTAAAATTATTACTCACCTGAAAGCCTTCAATTTCTTTCACACATCTAACTAGGAACTTAACTAGAAGAACAAACTTGATATGTTTGTTCATGATCCATACAAGATTAAGTTTAACAAGATATCAAGTTAAAAGTTTGATGAGCATGAAATAGAGCAGGTGAAGTTTTTTCTAAGAAAATCAACTTGAGAATTTTATTCTTGTAACTCCTAAGAAAAATGTTCTTAAAATTGATCCTAATGTTGCATATTATTATTGCAAGCTTTTTAATTCCTCGAGAGTATTGAAACAAACTTGAATATCTATTTATGAGCCTTTCAACAATACTAATCATCTATTTATTTAAATTTGACATATAATTATCCATTTACTATTTTTTAATGAATTATGATAAATGAATCAAATATGCTTAAGTTAAGCATAATAGATTGAATTACTAATAAAATACATTACTTTGCTATTTGTTGTCTCATCAAAAGAAAGATTTTTTTTTAAGACTGATAAGATGTTATAGAACAGAGATAGACTTTAATGATAGTTAAGACTTTATAGTCACTTTAATAAAATTTTGAGAAAATTTTTTTTGCTTGTTTTACCATTTATATAGGATATACTAAGTTTTTAGACTGAGATAGTCTTTGACCATGCGCCATTATTTGGTTGTGGCTTACTACAAAGCTATTTAATAATTTTATCTTTTATCTCTCAAAAAAAGTTAATGATCTAATTTTTATCGAACCCAAGAATTTTGAGTATTAGAAAAAACATCCAATTCTTTAATAAATTATTATTTTTCAAGAAATAATATATGCATATATTTAAAAGAAAGCTAATAGCATATCACTAGTTTCTATTAAATCAGATTCTTTATTTCATTTATTGATTTTAGTAAAATTCTCTTAAATAATAAGATTATAATAAATCAAACAATAAATTCAAAGATACCTCATGCTTCTTTTAAACATACTTTATACATACATATTTTACAAATATAAATATGCCTACTTAAATAATATGTAGCATTATTATTAGAGAATTGTTTGAGATAGAAAAAGAATATACAAATATACATATATATGTATATATCCTCTATTCTCCTCTAGTTCTTCTCTCATTAACTCTAAAGAGTTTTATTTCTCTTCTCTAAAACCCAAGCTCCAAACACAAATTTTAAAGTCTAATCATCGCCTATCATACAACAATAAGCACTTTTGATATGACCATCCAATGCATCCCCACGAAAAAACCTGAACAAACAATGACTAGTTAGAGAGCCTTATTGTCCACCACCTCAACGTCTAGAACCTCTGCCAATGTTACCGCCAGTACTATAGGAATTTGTGTACTATGCAGCCAAAGATGGCACGGGCATCCAAATACCAATCAAAAGTGGTGATCAAGCTCAGCCCAAAATTTGATTCCGAGCACCCTCATGGCTAAATTGGAGCAAAAGGAATGGCAGATGAGACGAAAACTGCAAGCAAAGACCTACGGCACCACTGTGGGAAAAACCCAAAACTGCCTCGGATGAGCCCTTTCCCATTTTCCATTTTATGAAATTTTTTCACCATTCTATCACCATTTTATTTTCTACAGGTTGACCAAAGGAAAATGCCCAGCTGTGAAGGTGAGCCGGCGGAGCCATCACACTGAAAAATCTCTTTGCTGGTAGGTTTTTGTATTTTAACTTTTTTCGGCCAACCGAGACCCCCTATCTTTTTTTCTCGCATAATGGGTATAAAACTTGCCAAAACAGGTCAAAACTGACCAAAAATGGCTGAAAATAGCCAGGTCGAGGCAAACCACCACTGCGGGTGGCGGTGTCGTTGCCAGAGCACAACAGTGCGGCCGTGCCAGAATTCTAAAATTGGTTGAAAAATATTTTTAACACCAATTTTAGGGTTTTTGGGATATTTTTAAATACGTGAAGCGTGTTTTAATCTTCGTAGGAAAATTTAAGAAATTCAGGGACTGCCAGTAGGTGTAGTAGAAAGTTTGGTATTTCGGACACCTATTCGGGTAAGAATCAATCACCTTATTCTCTATTATGGAATGGAAGCTTAATAATCAGTAATATGGTATTTTGTGTAATTTAAAAAACCTTGAGAATAATTACAGGTTACCACTGGAGCTGAAAACTGATTAATCATTTATTTGTTGTCCTGTTTAATTAATTGTTGAATTTACAATTTTAAATACATGATGATATATTGGAATAGTTTAATGATTCAATTGTGCTTCCTTGATATACATATTGTTTGTCTTGCGTGATTTGCAGTTGATTTGTGAAATTGATAATTAATATGCGAACGAAAATTGTTTGGTCATATGAATTAATGAATGTTAGTCTTACTAGACATCGTGAGAGATGGTGGATGGATCAGGTACATGGGGAACCTTACCGTGAACATTGCCTCATACAATATTGGGTATCAAGGAACGACATTTTGGCACCCATATTAGACGGGATATGGGGACGACCCGATTCACCCTCATACCAGACGGGATATTGAGGGATGATATTTTTGGTGCTCATACCAGATGGGGTATAGAGACGGTCGGTTAGTTGACAATGTTGGATATTGGTTCACGCGTAGTGGGACATCCCTATGGGCCCCCAGGGATACCAATAGGCAAATAAAAAGGAAACGTTATTGTTATAACTCACTTGAAAATGAGATTGGGATGTTATTTGAGTTATTATCTCTATAGGTTGATTTTGAAAATCTCATAACGGTAAATATATGCAATAAATGGTTTTCCTTATGATAAATGAATTTACTTAAATCAAGAGCTCCATTGGTTGTTTTTATAATTTTTACTAACCTTCAGTTTCTGTATCGGTGAGCAGTGTGATATTCTTACTGGGCTAGTGTAGTTCACCCTTTCATTAACTATTTCAGATCAAGAGGACCAAGACCCATATCCCAAATAACAAGAGGGTTGTGAATAGTTCACCACCTGGACTCCCTCCAAAAGCTAGTGAAGGTCATCTTAGAATACTCAGTTATTGGCTTTTTGTTTATTTCGTTGATTTTCGTAATATTTTTTAGAAGGGACATTTTCGTAGCCCTATTGGGCATTCTAAATTATTATATAAGGAATATAACCTAAACTCTATTGTTTCGCTTCCGCATTTAATTCATGACTTTATTTCCTTTTAAATTCTGGGCCTTTACAAATTTTATTGTAGATGTGTTTTTCTTGGACAATTTTCTTTATGATAAATAATTAACTACGTGGATAAAATTAAAATTATTACTGTAGCTGAATGACTTTAATTTCCTTCACACATTTTACTAGGAACTTCACAAGAAGAACGAATTTGATATGTTGGTTCAAGATCTTGCAAGACACCAGGTTACAAGTTTGAGGAGCATGAAATTGTGCATTCATCATTTTTTAAACAAACTATGGTAAATGAATCTGATATGCTTAATTTAAGCATATCAGATTGAATTTCTAATGAGATATATTACTACAATATTAGTCGTCCAATCAATAGAAAGATTTTATTTTAAGACTTATAAGATGTTATATAACAGAGATAGTTTTTACTGATAGTTAAGACTTTATAGTCACTTCAATAGAACTTTGAGAAAATTTTTATAGGTTATACTAATTTATTAGGCTAAGACGATCTTTGACTATGTACCATACTTTGGTGGTGGCCTACTACCAATCTATTTAATAATTTTATCTTCTATCTCTAAAAAAAATTTAATGATCTCATATTTTTGTTGAACCTAACAATTTTGAGTATTAGAAAAAACATCCAATTCTTTAATAAACTACTATTTTTTAGGAAATAATATATGCACATATTTAAAAGAAAGCCAATAGCATAACACTAGTTTCTACTAATCAGATTCTTTATTTCATTTAAGGATTTTAGTAAAATTCTCTTAAATAATAGGATTATGATAAATCAAAAAATAAATTCAAGGATACTTCATAAGTAAAGACCCAACTAAACAGTCATGTAAATTTATTAAGGTGAGCTCTACTAGTACACGTATGTGAAATCCACAGAGTCATAATAACATTCTTTGGAACTTGCAATCATAGGCTAATTCTGCTTCAAATCACTATAATAATAGTTTCTACCAATTATCTATTATCTCTTCCCTGTATTCCCCATCTAATGTGTCTTCTAATCTTCAACTGCTGTATTTTCAGTTCATCCCTAGGTGCTGTAAGGATTCCTTCACTCACTCTTCCCTTCCTTCATCTTTATGATTCGACCTCTCCCATTTTTTTAGCTTTCAGGGTCACCTGTACATTTCTGGGGCCTTTTTCCTGTTTTACATAATTTGAAAAAATATATATAGTAATAGAATGAGCCTAAGATGCTCAACAAATTCAGCACAGTACATCTAGTAACTAAAACTTGCATTATGGAGTAGTAATTTCATCCACCCTGATGGGTGTTTTTCCTCAACTTCAGTCAGGTGTCTTTCATCTACCCTGAATGCCAACATTTCTGTAATACCCAATTCCCCATAATTTACATTTTTCAATTGCATGTTCATTCTCGAGTTATTACCTTCTATTTCATTCTCTTATCTTCTTTTCTTTTATCTTGTTTTGGTTTAGTTTCCCTCATACCCAGAATTCCAATTCAACCTCTCATGCTGTCTCTCTACCTGTAACTGGTCATTTAAGCATCTAACATGCACCCACCAGCCACTGGCCACACACACACATGGACTATGGAGGTCACACATTCACGCCAACCATATAAGCCACACATGCACCCATAGTACATGCTAATGGTACTCCGATTTTGGCCTCCAAAGCTTCCTCTTCCTTGGCCACCCTTAACACATATATTCGGGAGGTTGACTCCCTCTCAGACCCTCTGATATTTAGTCCACTCAACTGACTACTCTTAGTCAGCTGGTATCCAAGCACTCCAGTCCGTTCAGGCCACACACACACACCACCAAGTTAGAAACCATACACTACCGAAAGTCTCCAATTTAACATATTCCAACACTTACTTTCTTATATTCCTAGAATCCCCATTAAACAACACTACAACTCCTGCCCTTTGTGACTCCCTATTCACATCCCTTTTCATGCTCATTTATTATTAAAACTATCCTGTTATCACTCCCATTCACTAGTTGCTGGACCCTGAAGGCATGGTTTTCTTGAAAGTATTTCCACCCACCACCAGAATGTTTCGATTAGTCAATCCTAAAGACATTTTATTCATCTTTTCTGGCCCCTCTCTATAAGACTCATCCCTCAATCGGTGTTCTCTCAATTTATTTCTGACTTCCCTCCTCCCTAACTACTACCTACTTTAGGCACTCACTCCTGGATGTTTGGTTAACTCCTCTCCGTTTTACACTTAGAACATTAGTCTTTTAGCCTCACTAGAGCTCTTTCCCTTAGCCTATTATTTTTCCCTAATCTCAACGAAATCCTAACCCATATAACACACATCAGTAGATGTATATTTATTGTCATGGTTAGTTTTCCTTATTGCCTACTCCTATACATCTTCAAGGGGGCCGCTCGTAATACGATTAGATGAATGTACTGACACTTTAATTAAAATTGAGTCTGAAGGGGCTTAAATGAATTTACCTTCTTGGTTTGTGGGTGGAGCAAGTCTTGTTGATTCCCATTCTACACCTTAGCTCCTTTCCCAGCCCACGGTGTTCCCTTCTTCTTACTCCCTCTCATTCTTCCCTTTTTCTTCTTCCTCCTTCCCTTTTGTAAGGAATTTGGAATTCTCACAATCATTCTATAGAATCCTCTATTCTGTTTTAGTCGATCCCTCTTGTAACAGTTTTGGGAATTTTGCAACTCTTTTACAGAGGGCCCCATTCTATTTTAAATCAATCCTTCTTATAATGGTTTTTGGAAACCTCTCAGCTCTTTTACATGGTTTCATCCTTATTTTCCTCAATTTTGATAGTCTCTTTTAAATCGTCTACTACATAATTTATTGAAATTATAGGTGTCGAGTCTCCATTCATTATAATAACATATATGTAACATTAATTTCTATTACAATAATTTTTAGAATCGGGCTATTACTATATCCCCCCTCTTTAAAAGAAATTTGGTCCCTCAAATTCTCTACTTATGTCTAAAAATTTGAGGGTTGCTAGTTCTCATCAGGTCCTCCCGTTCCATGTCACTTTCTCCTTAGTGTGGTGCTGCCATAGTACTTTCACCAGTGGTATTCTTCTACTTCTTAGTGTCTTCTCGCGTCGTTTGAGTATATACACTGGTCTTTATTCATAGGTCAAGTCTTTTTCTAGAGTTACTGAGTCGTGTTGGATGATGTAGGAAGGGTCTGGTTAATACTTATGTAGCATTGATATATGGAATGCATTATGCACCGTCGAATATTTTGGTGGTTGTGCTATCTTGTATATAATCATTCCCATCCTTTCTAGCACTTCAAATTGTCTTATGAATCGTGGACTCAACTTTCCCTTCTTTCTAAACCTTAAAAAGCCCTTCATCGGTGTGACTCTTACAAACACATGATCACCTACTTCATACACTATGTCCTTCCTCCGATTATCTGCATTACTCTTTTGTCCATATTGAGCCGTCTGTAGATTTCTCTTTACCATAGTTATTTTTGTTATGGTTATTTCTATTAATTTTGGACTGAGTATTTTTCTCTCCCCTACTTCATCCCAACATACAGACAATCTGCAAGGTCGACTATAGAGTGCCTCATAGGGGACCATCTCAGTATTGGCTTGATAGCTGTTATCATAAGTAAATTCTATTAGTGTTCATCCCAATTTCACTCGAATTCCATAACATAAGCCCGTAGCATGTCTTCCAGTGTTTGAATAGCTCTTTTGGTCTGCCCATCGTCTGTGGGTGAAAAGCTATATTAAAATTTAATTGCATCCCCATTACCTAATGAAAACTTCCCTGGAACTGAGATGTAAACCTGGGATTTCCGTCAGACAATATTGAGATAGGTTTCCATGCAGTCTTATAATTTCTTTAATGTATAAATGGGTCAACTTGTCCAACGGGTCTGTAATCTTCATAGGTAGGAAGTGTACTAACTTAGTCAATCAGTCTACTATTACCCAGATTGTATAATGGCTCAGTTGGGTCCTTGGTAAACCCACCACAAAATCCATGGAAATGTGTTCCCATTTTCATTCTGTTATTGGTAGAGGTTGTAGCAATCCATTGGGTCTTTGGCGTTCAATTTTTACCCATTGACATGTGAGACATCAAGACACAAATTTTGCCACATCTCGCTTCATTCCACCCCACCAATATTGTTTATGCAGATTCTGGTACATTTTTTTTACTGCCTAAAATTGTAGCAAATTTAGAGTGATGGGCTTCTACTAAGATTTCCCTCTTCAGTTCATTGTTATCAGGTCCTTGTGTAGCTCGAAGTCCAATATAGCATTTGATTCCAGTTTCCTTTTGATTGTTTACAACGTGGGGTCCTTAATTTACCCTTCTTTAACCCGTTGAATTAAGACTGGTTAAACTTTGAGGCAGGCTAGATACATTCCCCGACTCCATTCTTTAATTTCCAAATCCTACATTACCCCTTGTAATTGCCATTCTCAGATCATCATGTGTGATAAAGACCCCATGTTTTTCCTACTGGGTGCATCTACCACAACATTCCCTTTTCCCATATGGTACTGGATCTTACAATTGAAATCTTTTAATAAGTCCATCTGTAACACCCCGCTTACCATCGCGCTATATTTGTCTTTGGAAAACCCTTATTTGTTTGGGTCTTAAGGGCACCTGAACTCATTTAAATTTATTTTACAGCTTTATATTGTAATTTGTGATTTAAATTCATCATTTCAATTTTATGTTAATTTCGTTATTTAATTTTTATTTTTGATTTTTTAATCTATTAATATTATTTAATTTCATTATTATTTTGATTTATTTTATACTTTATTATTATTTTTATTAAAAAATAATTTTCAAGAGAAAATGAAAAAGGGGGAGAAATCCGGTGGGAGAGGTTCGCCTGCGTGGGCACTGCGCTCTGTGTGCGTGCGTGCACGTGCGACTAAGCGCAGGACGTGCATAGTGTATGCACGTCCCATCTGCGTAAGGTGCGGGGCCAATCCTGCATGCATGTCTTGTCGTGCACAGGCACCATAGTTCGCGCATGGAGAGGGTCAGGTGCCGCTATGCACGTGCCACCAGCGCAATAGGCCTGCACGCAGTGCCCTACGAGCTTTAGGCCCTACGCGCGACACAGTAGGCTGGTGCCTGCATGCTAAGTCTATAGTGCAGTCGACCCAAGCGATTTGCACTATAACCTCGGGTAGTGTGCCACCACCCCCTTGGGCAGTGTGTTGCCGCCTTGGGCAGTGAGCCACTGCCAGTGGAGAAATGTTTCCTCCATTTTTTGCATTACCGTTGTGTCGTGTCAAATCAATCATCTTCCACTCAACTCTCTCTCTCTTTACCAAATTTTGCCACTTGGCACAAATTTGACGGTCCCCAGTTTCTATAAATAGGGACCCCTTTCTTCCATTTCATCATCACTTATATTTTATTCTTCCATCTTCCAAGAGCTTAGAGAGAGAGAGGGTGATCTAAAGAGAGAAGGAGAAAAGAACAAGAAGACGGTGTAGGAAAACTTCGAGGTTTTGGTAAGAAATTTAGTATTTTCTTAAATATCTTAAGAAGTATTCTAGAAAATTAAAATTATGAAGTCTGTGTTTGTGTTTTGCATGTTCCATGTTTAGTAGTTCTAAGTGATTTGTTCTTGGTTTCAAGCATGCTATGTGATTTTATAAGAACTTGATGATTTGTATGTAAATTAAATAATATGAATTTTGTGATATTTGCCTGAAAAATATATCAAAAAAAAAGAAAGAAAGAGAAGGGGGATGAGCCTGAATGGTCTAAAAAATATGTATGTGTATTGACGTGCATAATGCATCAAATGTCTCATATTAAGCTTTTTATCTTTATGGGGTATATGTTTCCCCCTCCTCTATCTAATCTAAAAAGACATGATAGACCACTCCCTGTGGATGATGGCATACTCTTTAACGAGAGCGGTGAAACGAATATCTGTTAGGGGTAACCTTTGGCTAAGTACTGTCATGACTAGAGAATATCTTATAGGACAACTATGGTTGGTACGACCGTGGTCATAGATCATACCATGGTTTGGCAAGCCAAAAATGTGCTTTACCACATTTTTGTTATCTGTATCTTATCTGGTAACTCCATACGAGTAGTTGAAAATCTGTATCTTCTCTCAGGGATGAAAGTCGAAACGACATAACAAAGCATAACACAAAAATCTGAGCATTTAATGATTTATTTGATTTTTTCTATTATCAGTATGATTTTTATTTGATTATTGTGACTGTGACATGATGTTTCCTTAAATAAATAAATTATGTTCATAAAGTAAAATAGGACCCAGACGTGACATGATGGTAAGTATTAATAGCATACTTATTCACTTTTAAATTCTTACGATATTATTTAAATACTATTTTTCTTATTGAGTATATGGAACTCACCCTTTCCATGCCCACCAAATGAGGAAACTAGTGAGGAACTAACCACTAACCAACCCCTTGAAGTCTATGAGGATCTCGGAGATCCATAAGCATTGAGTTCTTGACTTGTCTCGCACTCTGATGAGTCCAATCGCATAATGATAGAAGTAGCCCTTTTGTTTTTTTAATATCTTGTATTTTGTTTCCACTTTTGGCCTCAATTATGTATATGTATAATTGGAAATCATATATTTTAGTAAAGGATTTGAAATAATTTGCTCCACTACATACAATTTTATTATGCACTCGTAATCTGTTTCTGTATCTGGCACCTTTATGCCTTAATTAGCATTTGCGATGTCACACCATCCACCTCCTTTGTCACATTTTGAGTTCCTTTTATGAAGTTAGATACTGCAACTTTTGTGATCTGTGTAAGTTTCAAAGGTTTTACCATAGAGATAGTTTCGTCATTACTTAAGAGCGAACATTGCTGCTGCCAATCCCAAGTCATGTGTTGGATAGTTTCTTTCATGATTTTTCAATTGTCTTGATCTATAGGCAATTACTTTCCCATGCTGCATCAATACACACCTTAGGCCCTGCTATGAGGCATCACTATATACTATGCAGCCTCCTAAATTATTTGGAATGACTAAAATAGGTGTGTTGGTGAGTCGGTGTTTGAGTTCTTTGAAACTCTCCTCACATTTGTGATCCCATTCACATTTTTCTTAGTGAGATGCGTAAGAGGAGTAGTGATGCTCGAAAATCTCTTCACAAAACGACAATAGTGTCCTGCTAACCCTAAGAAACTTATGATCTTCGACACTATAGTTGGCCTCTTCCACTGCAATATTGCTTCAATCTTTGATGGATCCATCGAAATACCTTTGTCTGACATTATATGTCCCAAGAACGTAATCTATTCTAACCAAAATTTGCATTTGCTTAATTTGGCATAGAGTCTGGCCTTCTGAAGTATCTCTAAAACACAAGTCAAATATTCTGCATGTTCCTCTCTACTCTTAGAGTTATTGAGAATGTCATCTATAAAAACAATGATGTAATAGTCCAACAATGGCTTGAATACCCTATTCATTAGGTCTATGAATGCTACTGGTGCATTGGTCAACCCAAATGTCATGACTAGGAACTTGTAGTGACCATATCAAGTTTAAAATGCTATCTTGGCTATGTCTTCAGCTTTTATTCTTAATTGGTGATACCCAGAGCGTAGATCTATCTTCAAAAACATCTACTCTCCTTGCAACTAGTCAAAGAGGTCATCAATCTGTGGGAGTGGGTACTTTTTTTTTATGGGTATCTGCTTAAGGCCCTGATAGTCTATACACAAGTGCATTGTTTAATCCTTCTCCTTCACAAACAACACTGGAGCACCTCAGGGTGACACGTTGGGTCGGATGAATCTCTTATTCAGTAGTTCCTGTAGTTTTTTCCTAAGTTCTTCTAGTTCGGTCCTTGCCGTACATTATGGAGCATTAGAGATTGGTTGTGTTCCTAGGGGTAATTCAATGGAGAATTCCACTTTTCTCCTTGGTGGCAATCTTGGGAAGTCCTCCAGAAATACATCCGAGAAGTTCCTTACTATTGGTATTTGTTGAAGAGAGATTTACGTATCCACATTCCCCAAAATCAAACATAATAACCACATTCATATAAGTATTGTTACATGTGAACACAATCGACAAAGTTTTGCCAAACTTGAAATTTTTAATTACTCCATCTCGCACGTTGTTATCCCGTCATACTCACCACTAACATTTCCCTTAATCTTCTCATTTCTACTTGTAGGATTACATACTCATGCATTTGAATTTGCTCTCAATTCTCTTAATCTTTTATGTCTAGTAAGATTAAATTTGCTCTCAATTTTCTACCTTCCACTTCAACTGCACATGCTTTATACATTGTATTGTAAGGGTGGCCGTTGGTGAGTTGAAGTTGGTGGTTGATGAATAGGCAGGGTCAGAGTTGTTTCTCTCCTGGGTAGTCCCCTTCCTCTTTTCATTATCTCTTCCCTACATATTACAAGATGGTTATGTGTATGTTTCTAGCGGCATTATACTTAATATTATTTAATTATCTATTGCTTCGTTATAATGCTGGCTGAAATATTTTAGGACTCACCACCTTATCTGTGGGTACAAAGTTCTATCATTATCTCAATAAAATTGCCTTTTTTAGTGTTTAAAAAAAATAAATGATGAATAAGCTCTTTAGTGCATAGATTAAATTTTAAAAGATAATTTTAATAAAGTTGGTGACCATAGAATTAATCAAATCAATATTTTTAATTATTATACATATATTAAGTAAGATATCACATAAATATAATAAAATCACGTCTCAAATAGCAATGGATTCTTCATTTAAATTCAAGATTTCAAAAAATGAAACTACTTTCGAAGTAGCCAAAGGTTCATCATTTAAGTTCAAAGATTTTACAAGTTATAGTATAATAAAACCTACATTTTCCA
This sequence comes from Carica papaya, assembly GCF_054855325.1. NCBI lineage: Eukaryota > Viridiplantae > Streptophyta > Magnoliopsida > Brassicales > Caricaceae > Carica > Carica papaya. The sequence goes on from NC_142313.1 coordinate 32,472,344, forward strand.
CGGCCTATATAAAATGCTCAACCTATGTCATTTATGTGTCCATCACAATTTAATTGTTCTTCAATTAAGCTTAGTCTTCTTGACAGTGCAATAAAGAAGTATAATGAAAATTTAGTTTTCTAAATTCTACATAACCTCTCGAGTTATTTATTATATATTAAACTCAAGGGTATCCAATTAACCTCCATTCATTTGAAGAAAGAAAAAAAAAATTCTTTCTATTCTTCTTAATCTTTAGGAACAAATATAAAATTTAGACGTTCGATGTTAATATTTTCGACAGTCTAAATTTTAGGTCATAAGGTTTAAAGGAGGATGCTTTAGAGAAGATCTGTACCAGCATAATCTTACGGGACCCAAGACCATGTTGCACTCCTTCCTGCTCCTTCAGGCTTCACTTGTGCAATTCATAACAACATCCTTTTCCATTGTAGATGTGTTTTTCTTGGATGGCTACATAAGAACTCATATTAGTTGTCCTTTAGTTCTTCTATCATTAATTCCAAAGAGTTTTTTTTCTCTTCTCTAAAATCCAAATTCCAAACACAAATTTTTAAGTCTAATCATCACCCATCATACAGCAACAAACAGTTTTGATAAGAGTATCCACCACTGAACTTGAATAAACGATGACTAGTTAGGGAGCCTTGTCATCCACCACCTCCACACCTAGAGCCTCTACAGATGATACCACTAACACTGTAAGGATTTGTGTACTATGCGATGGAAGATGGCATGTGCATCAAGATTCTAATTGAAAGTGGTGATCAAGCTCGGGCTATTAATTAAAAAACATGATCATACAATCTGAATTTTATGTGTACATAAAAATTGAACTAAATTTCTTTACCTATTTTTTATTCTTAAAAAACTAATTTAAAATAAAAAATTATTAAGTAATTGTGATCCTCTAAGTTTTGTTTCTATAATTTTTTGATAAAAATTTATGGTTTCATACTTGTATGGTCGAGAAATTTATTTATATTCTGAAGTACTTAACACTTAATTATCTAATTTTAATCAATTATCAAGGTAATAATTATACATACATATGTATGTACGGATGGAAAAGAAATGTGAAGAGGGTGGACTTGGTTAAATGATATCATTAAATTTGTCTTCTAAAGACCAAAATTACAAAATTTAGAAATAGTGAACAGAATATATTGAAAGCTGTTTTCATCTATCTCATTTTCCTTAAGTTATTTTTCCTTTTGAGCTTCATTGTTCCAATAGCACTCACCATCTTTATCAAGAATTCTGAATTCCCATAAAACTCATCTTCTAAAACTAAAAAAAAAAAGTTGTAAAACTATAAATTTTTTAGAGGATTTTTTAGATTAAAAGGACCAAAAGATTGAGTTTTTGTTACTTATAATTAAAAAAAAAATATTGCAGCGTGATTAAAATTTAACATTATCTAAACAAAATTTTTTCTTACTCATCACGTTTTAAATAGTGACAATTCTTTATTAACTTTGAATAGTTTATGATTCTTTACTTGAGTTCAATGATTTCATAAGTTATAGTATAAAATAAGACGTACTTTAATATCCATCTTGTAGAAAAAAATTTAAAATTCTGCTATAAAGAATTTGAGAGAGAGTTCAGAAGTGAAAACTTAGTGTGAATCAGGAGAAAAGGAGTGACTGATTGTGAGGGTGCAGAGATGTGCAGACCTTTCCTTCTGAGATGTAAGCAATTTTTTGTCATTGTTCTAATGATGTTTAAGTTCCACTTTAGCTATTCACTTATCCCCTACTACCTCTCCAAAACAAAAACAAATCGAGCTCAACCAGGATCTGTTTCTGTTGTACCTTCGAACAGTGCATGTATGTTAGCCTTCCTTTCTATTTTCTGATTTCGATTCTTAAATTTATTATGCTTTTAAGGTTCATTTAGGTTCTTATAAGGGTCTAGCTTCATTTAATCCGAACTTCAGTGACAAATCTACTTCTAGTGGCTTGATAAAAACAAATTGTAACCCACTGTTGAAAGTGCAGGCAACTCATACGTGTTTTCTGATCATCTGAAGTTGATTTGTTCGCGCATGTTTATTGTTTTTGAATTCTTCAAGAAGGTAAGACCTATAGTAATATATTTTATGCATGCAATGGTGTGTGTGTGTCACGACTCCATTTGGTTTAAAATCTCTAAATTGGATGGATTTTTATGTATACGTTCATTTGATAAACAGTTTATTAAAGGATGGTAAGATGGAAAAACATAAACGAGAAGGGAAGGTATGGGTTCAGAAAAGAAAAAATATATATTTCTTTATGGGTTAGTTTTCTGCAAATGGTACAATTAGATAAAAAAGAAATTTAAAATAAATTAAATCGAGAAAATGAACGAAATATACTAGTTTTAAAGTAATTAAAAAATCAATCAAGAAAAGTAGAATAAAGTAAATAAAAGAAGTAAATTATCAAAAAGAAATTAAAAATATATATAATAATAAAAATAAATAAAAGAAATAAATTATCAAAATGAAATAAAATAAAGAAAGCTCTAGAAAAAAAAAGTTAATTGAGGGAATTATGGATAAAAGATGGACTCTAGATGAATAATTAAGAAAGAATAAAAAGAACTAATCAAAATTTAATAACTAAAATATTTAGTAAATATGTTTATTCGGTACTCAGGAGAGATATTACCGGAATTACTGTTATGACTGTTGTCACTACTTACTGTTTACTGATAAGAATCCTACTTTTAGATTGGGTGGATACTAAACTTTTTACCATTTACCATTTACCATTTACTGATATAACTGTAATTTCCCTTTCTTAGAGGTTGTGGTGTCCTCACTGCCTCCTTGGTATCGGTTTAGGCATTTGCATGGAGTAGGTTTATAATTATTAAAATAATAAAATTTTATTACAAAACTTCAAACATAATAGATAGTATATTTTTTTAAAAAAATTATTTAATAGATAAATTTGACGTTGTTGCTCTCGGGCATCGGGACGTAACACTTATGTTTTTCACAAAGTCCACAAAATAATCAATCCTACACATTTATTCTCTTCTCACATTGTAATAGTTCTTCAATAATTAGTTAGTCTTCTGGATTGATGCAAATAAGAAGTATCGTCAAAAGTTAGTTACCTTCTCTAAGTATTTTATATTGTTATTATTATCGACTTATGTTTTTATATTACACTATACTTTGAGTAGGATGTAAAAGTGTATTTCAAAATTTTTATTAACAATTAGATCATGTTTATAAGGTTAATTACTAACCAATCTTTATATATTGGTATATAAATACATGATTTAAAGTAGAGATATTGCATTAAAATAACTAATAATATTATTGTAAAGTACAGTTGACATTTTTGTAAAACGTGGCTTTTTACATTAAATGTGGTGATAAACTTCTATCATTATCTCAATAGAATTATCTTTTTTCACTTTTAAAAAAATAATCCGAGTAAGTTCTTTAGTGCATAGATTAAAATTCAAAAATTAATTTTAATATAGTTGGCAACCATAGAATTAATCAAATCATTTTTTGTAATTAATTATATATATTAAGTAAGATATTACATGAATATAATAAAATTACGTCTCAAATAGCGATGGATTCTTCTTTTAAGTTCAAGATTTCAAAAAATATAACCACTTTGCAAATATCCATAAATTCTTCATTTAATTCAGAGATTTTATAAATTGTAGTATAATAAAATCTATATTTTTCATGGCCCATATAAAATACTCAACCGTATGTCATTTAAGCCTACATCATAATTCAGTTGTTCTTCAATTAAACTCAATCTTCTTAACTGGTGCAACAAAAAAATATAGCAAAAAGTTAGTTTTCCAAAGCCTACATAACCTCTAAAGTTATTTATTATTGATTAAACTCAAAGGTATGAACTTAACCTTCACTTATTCGAAGAAAGAAAAAAAAAAATTCTTTCCATTCTTCTTAATCTTCTTGAACAAATACAAAATCTAAATATTCGATGTTAATATTTTCTACAGTCTAAATCTCAGGTCATAATGTTTAAATGAGGAAGCTTTGGAGAAGATATGTACTCGTAAAATCATACGGGACCCAAGGCCATGTTGCACTCGTTTCCACTCGATAAGGCTTCACTCGTGCCATCTATACCAACATCCTTTTCCATTGTAGATGTGTTTTTATTGGATGGTATTTTTTATGATAAATTACTAACTATATGGATGAAATTAAAATTATTGCTGCAACTAAATGGCTTTAATTTTCCTCGACATCTCACTAGAAGCTTCACTAGAAGAACGAACTTGATATGTTTCTTTCTGATCCATACAAGATTAAGTTTACTAAGATATCAGGTTACAAGATTAATTTTATATTTTATATCTCAAAATGAATATAAGTATCTAATTTTTCTAGAACCCAAGAATTTTACGTATTAGAAAAAACATCAAATTCTTTAATAAACTATTATTTTTCAGGAAATAATATTTGCATATATTTAAAAGAAAGCTAATAGCATATCACTTGTTTATACTAAATCAGATTCTTTATTTCATTTAGGGATTTTAGTAGAATTTTCTTCAAGAATAGGATTATGATAAATCAAAAAATAAATTCAAGGATATCTCACTTCTTTTAAATATACTTTATATGTATATATTTTACAAATATAAATATGCTTACATAAATAATATGTAGCATTATTGTTAGAGAATTTTTTGAGATAGAAAAAGAATATACATACATATGTATCCTATATTCTCCTTTAATTCTTCTCTCACTACTTCCAAAGAGTTTTCTTTCTGTTCTCCAAAATACAAATTTTCAAATCTAATAATCACCTGTAATACAGTAAAAAGCAGTTTTGATAAGAGCTTCTAATGCATGGTCACCACAAAACTGAACAAATGACGGCTAGTTAGAGAGCCTTGTCATCCACCACCTCCATGCCTAGAGCCTCTACAGATGCTACCACCAGCATTATAGGGATTTGTGTACTACACGATGGAAGATGGCACATGCATCTAGATTCCAATTGAAAGTGGTGATCAAACTCCGGCCGTTAATCAAAAAACATGATCATGCAGTTTGAATTTTACGTATAGTTGATATAAAGTCTGAAAGATAAACTTCCAATCGACGTAATTATTAAGCGAAACTGATAATTAGGGAAGATTAAGCTGTGCATTCTGCATATAATAAATACAAGTGCGGCACTGACAATCCCTAAAGTGACTCTTATAGCAATAAAAGCATACACAAGAGGTTCATTCTACATTTTGGATCTCTTGTACATCCTATGCAAATTTTGCGGCTTGCCCTTTCTTCATTAGCATCATAGCTTATCTTTTAGAAACACATATATACACATTACTTAGCATAACATGTAGTGGATTTACACATGAATATATACATATATAACCAAAATAATGATAAAAATTTATCTCTCATAAGGCCAGTCGGGGCACCTCTACCTTTTATTAGCCAAAAAATCATGGTAGACACTCTAATCCATAGCAGTGCTGAGGTGGAAGTGTCGGTCTTTTTTACACCTTGTGTAGGTAGTGAACTCGCCACGATGGAACTACCGCTTTTAACCAATTAGCCTTGATCTATTGTTTAGTTTTACAAGAAGCTTGTAGTATTTGATTTTTTACTTTTATACAAATAAGAGTTATTGTAGGTATTCATTCTGTCCCTAAAAGTCATGGGAGAAATGAAAATTTGAATTATTTTTACTTTTATACAAATAGGAGATCTTATAGGTTTTCCTTCTACCCATAAAAGTCGTGTGACAAATGACATTTACTCAAACAAGTAAACAAAGTCATAAAATTATATAAGTAATCAATATCTTAATAGCAATTTATTTTATCACAAGATTTATTGAAATAGTACACATTGAATTGCTAATTGCATCTCTATGACACCAATCCCACCTACTTAATATTAATTAATAATTCCATCTTTTATATATATATATTTGTATACATCTATTTATATATAATGCAAGGAACTAAAAATTAAGGTGAAAATGAAGAGACAACATAATGTGAGAAAAAAAAAATGTTGACTATGAGCTAAGAGGAAGAGAGAATGAATTGATCACTTGAATATAAAAGCTTCTAAGGAGGACGAATTTTTCATTTTTAAGCTCTAATAGACCATGTGGTGGAATAATTTTTTTTATGTATAATTATCTTTTAAAATTTCTTATGAGATCAATAATATGTTAAAGGTAACTCAGAAAACTTACAAATATATCACATTAATTAAACTTACAAGATCAGTAATAAGTTAAGTTAATATTACAAAATAAAATTTGTACGAGTATTTAATTATTTTAAAGGCTCACAAGGTACTAAATGTTGTTACCATGTAAACCATTAGTTTACAGTTTAAAATGCTATCATTATCGACTTATATTTTTTATATTACACTATGTATGATGTTAAAAGATATTTTATATAGGATGTACTAATTTTTTAGGTTGAGATGATCTTTGACCATGCACCATTCTTTGGTTGTGGCTTACTACCAATCTGTTTAATAATTTTATATTTTATCTCTCAAAAAGAATTGAAGTATCTCATTTTTTCAGAACTCAAAAATTTTGAGCATTAGAAAAAACATCCAATTCTCTAATGAACCATTATTTTTTTTAGAAAATAATATTTACATATATTTAAAAGAAAGCCAATATCATATCACTAGTTTTTACTAAATCAGGTTCCTCATTTCATTTAGAAATTTTAGTAAAATTCTCTTGAATAAAAGGATTATGATAAATAAAAAAATAAACTCAAGGATATCTCGCACTTCTTTTAAATATACTTTATATATACTTATTTTACAAATATAAATATGCTTACTTAAATGTGAAAATGGTAGACTTGGTTAACTATTATCATTAAATTGGACTGCTAAAGACAAAAATTATGAAATTAAAAAATAATTATCAGAAAATATTCAAATCTATTCCATCTATCTCATTTTCCTTACTTTACTTATCCTTTTAAGCTTCATTGTTCCAATAACACTCACCACCTTCATCCAGAATTCCCAATTCTCATAAAACTCATCTTCTAAAGATTAAAAAAAAGTTGTAAAACTAAATAATTTGTTAGAAGATCTTTTAGATTAAGAAGACCAAAAGGCTGAGTTTTTGTTACTTATAATTCTAAAAAATATATTGCAGCGTGATAAAATTTTAACATATCTCAACAAAATTGTTTTTTATTTTTCAAAGTAAATGCCTAATAAGTTCTTCCGCACAAAGATTAAATTCAAAAGTAAATTTTATTTGAAGTGACTCATTTTGTACTATATTGAAAACCATAAAACAAATAAAATCAATGTTCATAAGCATTTTATATAAATTAAGTAAATTATCTAATAAGTATAATAAAATAACATGCCAAATAGTTATGGATTCTTTATTTAAGAAATCACATTTTAAATAGAAATAATTCTTTATTTACTTTAAATAGTTTATGATTCTTTATTTGAGTTCAAAGATTTCATAAATTATATATAAAATAAGACTTACATTTTTCACAACCTACATAAAATAATCAACCCTATACATTTATTCTCCTCTCACATTATAATTGTTCTTTAATAATAAGTTAGTTCTCTTGATTGATGTAAGGAAGAAGTATGTGGAAAGTTGGTTACCTTCTCTATGTATTTTATATTATTATCATTATCGACTTATGTTTTTATATTACACTATACTTTGAGTAGGATGTTAAAGGATATTTCAAAATTTTCATCAATAATTAGATCTTGTTTCTAAGGTTAATTACTAACAAAACTTTATATATTGGTATATAAATACATGATTTAAAGTAGAGATATATTATTATAATAACTAATTATATTATTGTAAAGTACAATTGATGTTTTTGTGTAACGTGACTTTTTACTTTATGTGTGGTGATAAACTTTTATCATTATCTCAATAGAATTGCTTGTTTTAATTCTTAAAAAAATAAATGACGAATAAGTTTTTTGCCGCATAGAGTAAAATTCAAAAATTAGTTTTAATACAGTTGGTAACAATAGAGTTAATCAAAATAATGTTTTTAATTATTTTATATATATTAAATAAGATATCACATAAATATAATAAAATCGCATCTCAAATAGCGATGGATTCTTTATTTAAGTTCAAGATTTCAAAAAATAAAACCACTTTCCAAATAACCATAGATTCTTTATATAAGTTCAAATCTAGATTTTTCACGACCTATATAAAATACTCAACCGTATGCCCTTTATCTTTCCATCACAATTCAATTGTTTTTTAATTAAACTTAAGTCTTCTTGACTGGTGCAACAAAGAAGTATAGTCAAATGTTGGTTTTCCAAAGCCTACATAACCTCTCAAGTTATTTATTATATATTAAGCTCAAAGACATGTAATTAACCTCCATTCATTTGAAGAAAAAAAAAAACAAGTTTTTTTCTATTCTTTTTAATCTTCAGGCACAAATATAAAATGTAGATGTTCGATGTTAATATTTTCTATCGTCTAAATCTCAGGTCATGAGATTTAAAAGAAGAAGCTTTGGTGAAGATCTATACCAATAAAATCTTACGTGACCCAAGACCATGTTGCACTTGTTTCCACTCAGTAATACTTCCCTTGTACCATCCATATCAATATTCTTTTCAATTATAGATGTTTTTTTGTTGGATCATTTTCTCTATGATGAATTACTAACTATATGGATAAAATTAAAATTATTATTGCAACTGCATGGCTTCAATTTCCTTCAAACATCTCACTGGGAGCTTCATTAGAAGAACAAACTTGATATGTTTGTTCTTGATCCATGCAAGATTTAGTTTAATAAGATATCATGTTAAAAGTTTGATGAGCATGAAATAGAGCTGGTGAAGTTTCATCTGAGAAAAACAATCAACTTGGGAATTATGTTCTTGTAACTTTTAAGAAAAATGATCTTAAAATTGATTGTAATGTTACATATTATTATTACAAGCTTTTCTATTCCTCGAGAGCATCGAGACAAACTCAAATATTTGTTTAAGAGCCTTCCAACAATACTGATAATCTGTTGATTTAAAATTGACATATAACTGTTCATTTACTATTTTTCTAATGAACTATAATAAATTAATCCAATATGCTTAGTTTAAGCATATTAGATTAAATTACTAATGATATATATTACTTCAATATCAGTCGTCTCATTAAAAGAAAGTTTTTTTTAAATAGGGATTAGATATTATATAACAAAGATAGACTTTAGGGATAATTTAGACTTTATAGTCACTTCAATAAAACTTTGAGAAAATCTTTTTTGCTTGTTTTACCATTTATATACGATAAACTAATTTTTTAGGCTAAGCCGATCTTTGACCATGCACCATTATTTGGTTGTGGCTTACTACCAATCTATTTAATAATTTTATATTTTATCTCTATAAAAGAATTTAACTATCTCATTTTTTCTAGAACCCAAGAATTTTGAGTACTAGAAAAAACATCCAATTCTTTTATAAACTATTTTTTTAGGAAATAATATTTGCATATATTTAAAAGAAAGCCAATATCATATCACTAGTTTCTACTAAATCAGATTCTTCATTTCATTTAGCAATTTTAGTAAAATTATCTTAAATATAAAGATTATGATGAATAAAAAAATAAATTCAAAGATACCCCACATTTCTTTTATATATACTTTATATATACATATTTTATAAATATAAATATGCTTACTTAAATGTGAAGAGGGTAGACTTGGTTAACTGTTATGATTAAATTTGTCTTCTAAAAACAAAAATTACAAAATTAAAAAATAGTTAGCAGAAAATATTCAAGACTATTCTATCTATCTCATTTTCTCCACTTTACTTTTTCTTTTAAGCTTCATTGTTCCAATAGCACTACCATCTTCATCAAGAATTTCTAATTCTCATAAAACTCATCTTCTAAAAATTGAAAAAATATTGTAGAACTAAAAAATTTGTTAGAGGATTTTTTATATTAAGAAAATCAGAAGGTCAAGTTTTGTTACTTATAATTTTAAAAAAATAATTGCGGCATGACAAACTTTTAACATATCTTTAAAAAATTGTTTCTTACTTTTCAAAATAAATGGTTAATAAGTTCTTCTGCACAAAGATTAAATTCAAAAGTAAATTTTATTTGAAGTGACTATAATGACAACCATAAAACTAATAAAATGAATGTTCATAAGTATTTTATATAAATTAAGTAAAATATCCAATAAATATAATAAAATCGCGTCCCAAATAGCTATGGATTCTTTATTTAAGATATCAAATTTTAAATAGCCACAATTCTCTATTTAGTTTAAATAGTTTATGATTCTTTATTTGAGTTTAAAGATTTCATAAGTTATAGTATAAAATAAGACTTACGTTTTTCACAACCTGCATAAAATAATCAACCATATACATTTATTCTCGTCTCACATTATAATTATTTTTCAATAATAAGTTAGTCCTCTTGATTGATGTAAGGAAGAAATATCGTGGAAAGTTGGTTACCTTCTCTATATATTTTATATTATTATCATTATTGACTTATGTTTTTATATTACACCATACTTTGAGTAGGATGTTGAAGAGTATTTCAAAAATTTTATTAACAATTAGATCTTGTTTCTAAGTGTTAATTACTAACAAAACTTTATATATTGGTATATAAATACATTATTTAAAGTAGATATATATTATTAAAATAAGTAATCACATTATTGTAAGGTACAGTTGATGTTTTTGTGTATCGTGGCTTTTTACCTTATGCATGGTGATAAATTTCTATCATTATCTCAATAGAATTGCTTGTTTTAATTTTTTAAAAAATAAATAACAAATAAATTCTTTAGTGCATGGAGTAAAATTCAAAAATTAATTTTAATACAGTTGGCGACAATAGAGTTAATCAAATAAATATTTTTAATTATTTGTATATATTAAATAAGATATCACATAAATATAATAAAATCACATTATTTTTAAGGATATAATAACTCCATATATTTAAAAGAAAGTCAATAACAATTCACTAATTTCTATTAAATCAAATTCTTTATTTCATTTAAGGATCTTAGTAATAAATAATAGGATTATGATAAATCAAAAAATAAATTCAAAGATTCATCACACTTCTTTTAAATATACTTTATATGTACATATTTTACAAATATAAATATGCCTACTTAAACAATATGTAACATTATTTTTAGAGAATTTTTGAAATAGAAAAAGAATATACATATATACATATATATATAGATCCTCTACTATCCATTAGTTCTCCTTTAATTAATTTAAAAGAGTTTTCTTTCTCTTCTCTAAAACCCAAATTCCAAACATAGATTTTCACGTCTAATCATCACCAATCATATAACAATAATAACTTTTGGTAAGAGCTTCCAATGCATGGCCACCATAGAACTTGAACAAAAGACAACTAGTTAGACGGCCTTGTTGTCCACCACCTCTATTATTAGAGCCTCTACAGATGCTACCGCTAGCACTGTAGGGATTTGTGTACTATGAGATGGAAGATGGCACATGCATCCAGATTTTAATTAAAAGTGGCAATCAATCTCGGGCCGTTAATTACAAAACATGATCATGTAGTTTAATTTTATGTATAGTCGACATAAAGTCTGAGAGATGAAACTTTCCATCTACGTAATCTTTAAGCTAGAGTGATGACTATGGGAGATTACAGCTGTGTATTCTGCATATAATGAATGCAAGTGTGGCATTGAAAGTCTCCAAAGTGACGCTTGTAGCAACTAAAGCAAACACAAGAGGTGCGTTTTGTATTTCGGATCTCTTATACACGATCTGCAAATTTTTTACTTACCCTTTCTTCATCAGCATCACAGTTTATCTTTTAGAAATGCATATATACACATTACTCAGCATAACATGTAGTGAAATTGAACATGAATATATCCATATACAACTAAAATGATGATAAAGATTTGCCTCTCGTAAGGGAAGTCGAGGCATCTCCACCTTTTATTAGCCAAAACATCATGGTGGAGTCTGTAATCCCTAATAGTGGAGAGGTAGAAGCGTTAGTCCTTTTTACACCTTGTCCAGGTAATGAACTCACCCTGATGGAACTATTACTTTCCACTTGCTCTGTTGTTTAGGTTCATAAAAAGCTTCTCGTATTTGATTTTTTATTTCTATACAAATAAGGGATCTTGTAGGTATTCCTTCTGCCCATAAAAGTCGTGGGACAAATGAAAAATTGAATGACATTTTACTTCTATACAAATAAAAAATCTTGTAGGTATTCCTTCTACCTATAAAAGTCGTGTGACAAATGGAAAATATTCAAACAAGTAAACTAAATCACAAAGTTATATAAGTCATCAATATCTTAATAGCAATTTATTTTATCACAAGATTTAATTTTTTGGACTAGTACACATTGAATTGCTAATTGCATCTCTAAGACACCAATCCCACTACTTAATATTTATTAATAATTCTATCTTATATATATATATATTTATATACATCCATTAATACATAATGTGAGGAAAATATTGACGCCAAAAATTAGTTTTAAGCCTAAATATTGAGGTGAAAATGAATAGACAACATAATATGAGGAAAAAAAATGTTAACTATGAGCTAAGAGGAAGAGAGAACGAATTAATTACTTGAACAGAAAAGCTTTCAAGGACGATGAATTTTTCATTTTTAAGCTCTAATAGACCATGTGGTGGAATTATTTTTTTATGTGTAATTATCTTTTAAAATTTTGTATAAGGTTAGTAATAAGTTAAGGTTAATTCAAAAAATTTACAAATGTATCACGTCAATTAAACTTACAAGATTAGTAGCAGGTTAAGTTAATATTACAAAGTAAAGTTTGTACGAGTATACAATAAATTAAAAAGCTCAAAACATAATAAATGTTGTGACCATATAAACCTTTACTTTACAGTTTAAAGGTTTTTTATTATTGACTTATATTTTTTATATTACATGATTTAGATTGTTAAAAGAGATGTAGAATTTTCATTAACAATTAGATCATATTTTTTATATTAAATTTTAACCGATTTTTATATATCGGAATATAAATATATGATTTAAATTAAAATATTGAATTAAAATAACTAATCGCATTATTTCAAAGTACAGTAAATTTTTCAAAAGAAACAAATAAATATATTACATTAATTAATAAAAACCACGCAATCAATGAATTGCTAATTGCATCTCTATGACATCAATCCCACTACTTAATATTTATTAATAATTCTGTCTTATATGTATATTTATATACATCCATTTATACATAATGTGAGGAAAATATTGATGCCAAAAATTAGTTTTAAACCTAAAAATTGAGGTGAAAATGAATAGACAACATAATATGAGGAAAAAAATGTTGACTATGAGCTAAGAGGAAGAGAGAACGAATTAATTACTTGAACAGAAAAGCTTTCAAGGACGATGAATTTTTCATTTTTAAGCTCTAATAGACCATGTGGTGGAATTATTTTTTTATGTGTAATTATCTTTTAAAATTTCGTACAAGGTCAGTAATAAGTTAAGGCTAATTCCAAAAACTTACAATATATCACGTCAATTAAACTTACAAGATTAGTAGCAGGTTAAGTTAATATTACAAAGTAAAATTTGTACGAGTATACAATAATTTAAAACGCTCAAAATGTGCTAAATGTTGTGACCATATAAACCTTTACTTTACAGTTTAAAAGTTTTTTATTATTGACTTATATTTTTTATATTACATGATGTAGATTGTTAAAAGATATTTAGAATTATCATTAACAATTAGATCATATTTTTTATATTAAATTTTAACTTTTTTTTATATATCGGAATATAAATATACGATTTAAACTAAAATGTTGAATTAAAATAACTAATCGCATTATTTCAAAGTATAGTAAATTTTTCAAAAGAAACAAATAAATATATTACATTAATTAATAAAAATCACGCAATCAATGAATTGCTAATTGTATCTCTATGACATCAATCCCACTACTTAATATTTATTAATAATTCTGTCTTATATATATATATATATTTATATACATCCATTTATACATAATGTGAGGAAAATATTGACGCCAAAAATTAGTTTTAACCCTAAAAATTTAGGTGAAAATGAATAGACAACATAATATGAGGTTGTAAAATGTTGGCTATGAGCTAAGAGGAAGAGAGAACAAATTAATTATTGGAACAGAAAAGCTTTCAAGGATGATGAATTTTTCATTTTTAAGCTCTAATAGACCATGTGGTGGAATTATTTTTTTATGTGTAATTATCTTTTAAAATTTTGTACAAGGTCAGTAATAAGTTAAGGCTAATTCCAAAAACTTACAAATGTATCACGTCAATTAAACTTACAAGAGTAGTAGCAGGTTAAGTTAATATTACAAAGTAAAGTTTGTATGAGTATACAATAATTTAAAAAGCTCAAAACGTGCTAAATGTTGTGACCATATAAACCTTTACTTTACAGTTTAAAAGTTTTTCATTATTGACTTATATTTTTTATATTACATGATTTAGATTGTTAAAAGAGATGAAGAATTTTCATTAACAATTAGATCATATTTTTATATTAAATTTTAACCGATTTTTATATATCGGAATATAAATAGATGATTTAAACTAAAATGTTGTATTAAAATAACTAATCGCATTATTTCAAAGTATAGTAAATTTTTTAAAAGAAACAAATAAATATATTACATTAATTAATAAAAACCATGCAATCAATGAAATGAAACAATGAGAATTCAGGGATGAAATGAAAAAATTTAACATGTTGATAAAGTATTCATACTTACAAAAACAAATTGATGATCACATTTTTCATGAAGCCAAGAATTTTGAATGTTAGAAAAAATATCCAATTTTCTTATAAACTATTGTTTCTCAGAAAATAACAAAGTTATTTAAAGACAAAAAAAATTTACTTGGATATCACAAATTTTTACTGAATCAGAATCTTGATATCTTGTAAGGATTTTGATGAAGTTCTCTTATATGATAGCTTTATGACAAAATCAAAAAAATAAATTCAACTTTACCACACACTTTTTTTTATATACACCATATGTGTACATAAAAAATTATTTAATTTTTGTTACGTATTTTTTATTCTTAAATTACTAATTTAAAATAAAAATTATTATGTGGTTATGATCCTTTAAGTTTTGTTTTTATAGTTTTTTGACAAATTTAAGGTGTCATACTTGTATGGTCGACAAATTTATTTATATTCTAAAGTACTTAACACTTAATTATGTAATTTCAATCAATTATTAAGGTAATAACTTTACATATTAATGTATGTACAGTATGGTAAAGAAATGTGAAGAGGGTAGACTTGGTTAACCGTTATAATTATATTAGTTTTCTAAAGACAACAATTACGAAATTAAAAAATAGTCAACATAAAATATTTAAAGCTATTTCCATCTATCTTATTTTCCTTCCTTCACTTTTTCTTTTGAGCTTCATTATTCCAATAACACTCACCATCTTCATTCAGAATTTTAAATTCCCATAAATCTCATCTTCTAAAAATTTAAAAAAAGCTGTAAAACTATATAAATTGTTAGAGGATATTTTTGGATTAAAAAGGCAAAGAAGGTTGAGCTTTTGTTGCTTATAATTCAAAAAAATATATTGCAGCATGATAAACTTTTAACATTATCTTAATAAAATTGTTTCTCACTTTTTAAAATAAATGGTTAATGAATTCTTCTGCATAAAAAATTAAATTTAAAAGTAAATTTTATTTAAAGTTACTCATTTTGTACTATAATGGTAACCATACAACTAATAAAATCAATGTCCATAAGTATTTTATATAAATTAAGAAAAATATCTAATATGCATAATAAAATAACATGCCAAAGAGTCATGGATTCTTTATTTAAGAAATCATATTTTAAATAGTGATAATTTTTAATTTACTTTAAATAGTTTTTTATTCTTTATTTGATTTCAATGATTTCATAAGTTATAATATAAAATAAGACTTACTGTAATATCCATCTTGTAAAACAAATTGTAAAATTATACTCTAAAGAATTTGAGAGAGAGTGAAGAAGTGAAAAAGAGTGTGAATTGGGAGGACGGAAATGACAGGCTGTGAAGGTGCAGAGGTGTGCAGACCTCTTCTTCTGAGAGGTAAGCCATTTTTGGTGATTTTTCTAATGATGTTTAGTTCCTCTTAAGCTATTCACTTATCCCTAACTCCCTTTCCAAAAGAAACAAATCTAGCTCAACTAGGCTCTGTTTCTGCTGCACCTTCGAACAGTACATGTATATTAGCCTTCCTTTCTCTTTTCTGATTTTGATTTTTAAATTTATTTTATTTTTAATGCTCATTTAGGTTCTTATAAGGGTCTAGCTTCATTTAATCCAAACTTTAGCAACAAATCTACTTTTAGAAATCACTGGTTTGAAAAAAATAAATTGTAACCTACTGTTGATAGTGCAGGCAACCTGTTTCTGTTTTCTAGTCATTTGAACTTGATTTGTTTGCGTGTGTAGGTTGTTTTTGAATTCTTTAGGAAGGTAAGAACTATAGTAATAAATTTTATGCATTCAATGATGTTTTATAGACGCATTATGAATAAATTTAGTTTTAAAATCTGATCTTTGTTGCAGTTTTAGGATTAAATGAATGTGTGTGTGTGTTTCATGTGTCCATTTGGTTTAAAATCTCTAAATTGGATGGAGTTTTGTGTATACATGCATTTGATAAACTATTTATTGAAGGATGGTAAGATAGAAAAACATAAACGATCAAGGAAGGTACGAGTTTGGAAAAAAAATATATATATATCTCTTTGCGGGTTAGTTTTTTGCAAAGAGAAAAATTAGAAAAAAAATAAATTTGAAATAAATTAAATCTGGAAAATGAATGAAATATACCTGTTTTAAAGTAATTAAAAAAAATCAATCAAGAAAAGTAGAATAAAGTAAATAAAAGAAGTAAAATATGAAAGCGAAATTAAAAAATATATATAAAATAATAAAAATAAATAAAAGAAATAAAATATCAAAATGAAATAAAATAAATAAAGCTATAGAAAAAAAGTTAATTGGGGGAATTATGGATAAAAGATAGAGTCTAGATGAATAAATAAGATAGAATAAAAAAACTAATAAAAAATTTAATAACTAAAATATTTTGTAAATGCATATATTTGGTACTCGAGAGGGGGATTACTGGAATTATTGTTATGACTGTTATCACTACTTACTGTTTATTGATAGGAACCTTACTCTTAGATTGGGTGGATACTAAACTGCTTACTGTTTACCGTTTACTGATATAACTATAATTCCCCTTTCTTAGAGGTAGTAGTGTCCTCACTGCCTCCTTTGTATTGGTTTAGGCATAAGGATGCAGTAGGGTTATAATTATTAAAATAATAAACTTTTATAGTAAAACTTCAAATATAAGTTCAAATTTATGTGTGTGTGCATTGGATGATTGAGTATGATATTGAGTGCAGTATTGATCTGACAGTGATAACTAAGATTATTGAATGATTGGGGAAATTACTGAAATTGGTATAAATTAAACTGTAATTTTATAAGTTGCATTTATTGATTTTCAAAACATTATTTGTGTAAATCTATTACTACTGATCTTATTGACTTATTAGAACTCGCTCCTAATCCAATTATCCATATTATAATGAAGATCTACCTCTAAATGCCTGTTTGGATCCGTTCCACAAGGATTAGGATAAGATGACTTTTGTGTATTTTGTTAGTTAACACAAATTTTCAAGTCTAATTATCATCCATCATACAGCAAGAAGCATTTTTAATGAGAGCATCCAATGCATGGCCACAATAGAACCTGAACAAACAACAACTAATTAGAGAGCGTTGTCGTCCACCACCTCTACGCCCAGAGCCTCTTCAGATGTTGCCCCCAACACTGTTGTGATTTTTGCACTATACTGTGAAAGATGGCGTGTGCATCCAGATTCTAATTGAAAGTGGTGATCAAACTCGGGCCGTTAGTAAAAAAAACAAGATCATATAGTCTTGATTTTACATATAGTAGACATAAAATCTAAAAGATAAAACTTTTAATTTGCATAATGGTTAAGTCAGAGTGATGATTAGGGGAGATTAGGGTTGTGCATTCTATATATAATAAATACAAGTATGGAACTAAGAGTCCTTAAAAAAAAACTTGTAACAACCAAAGTAGACACAAGAGATGCATTCTACATTTTGGATCTCTTGTACACCCTCTTAAAATTTTGCGACTTTCCCTTTTTTCATCAGCTTCATAGTTTAGTTTTTAGAAACAAATATATACACATTACTAAGCATAATGTGTAGTGGATTTACACATGAATATATACATATAAAACCAAAATAATGATAAAGATTTACCTCTCCTAAGGCCAGTCGAGGCACCTCCAACTTTTATTAGCTAAAGCATCATGGTAGAATCAATAATCCTTAGTAGTACGAAGGCGGAACATCGATTTTTTTTACACCTTGTGCAGGTAATGAAGTTGCCCCGATGGAATTGCTGCTTTCCACTAATGAGCCTTGATCTATTGTTTAGGTTTTTAGCAAGCTTGTAGTATTTGATTTTGTACTTCTATACAAATAGGAGATCTTGTAGGTATTCCTTCTGCCCATAAAAGTCATGGAACAAATAAAAACTTGAATAATTTTTTACTTTTATACAAATAAGAAATCTTGTACGTATTCTTTCTACCTATAAAGGTCGTGTGACAAGTGACAGATACTCAAAAAAGTAAACTAAGTTACAAAGTTATAAAAGTAATCAGTATCTTAATAGTGGTTTATTTTATCACAAGACTTAACATTTTGGAATAGTATATATTGAACTGCTAATTGCATTTTTATGCCACCATTCCCCGCTACTTAATATGAATTAATAATTCAATCTTTTATATATATATGTATATATTTATATACATCCATTATACATAATGTGAGAAAAAATTTGATGCTAAAAATTAGTTTTAAGACTAAAACTTGAGATGAATAAAGAGACAACATAATGTGATGAAACAAAAATGGATTGTGAGCTAAGACGAAGAGAAAAAAAATTGATTACATGAATAGAAAATTTTCCAAGGAGGATGAATTTTTCATTTTTAAGCTCTAATAAACATCGCAACGTCACACTTATATTTTTCACATACTCTACAAAATTAATCAACTCTACACATCTATTCTCTCTCAATAATTGTTCATCAGTAATTAGTTAGTTTTCTTGACTGATGCAAAGAAGAAATATCGTGGAAAGTTAGTTACCTTCTCTATATATTTTATATTTTTATCATTATCGACTTATGTTTTTATAGTACATTATACTTTGAGTAGGATGTTAAAAGATATTACAAAATTTTCATTAACAATTAGATCATATTTATAATGTTTATTACTAAGCAATCTTTATATGTTGGTATATAAATACATGATTTAGAGTAGAGTTATTGTGTTAAAATAACTAATCACATTATTATAAATTACAGTCGACGTTTTTGTGTAACGTAGCTTTTACCATATCCGTGGTGACAAACTTCTATCATTATCTCAATAGAATTGTGTTTTTTAAATTTTAAAAAAGTAAATGATGAATAAGTTCTTTAGTGCATGGATTAAAATTTAAAAGTTAATTTTAATACAGTTGGTGACCATAAAATTAATCAAATCAATATTTTTAATTATTTTATGAATATTAAGTAAGATATTACATGAATATAATAAAATCGTGTCTCAAATAATGATGGATTTTTCATTTAAGTTCAAGATTTTAAAAAATAAAACCACTACGCGCATAGTCATATATTCTTCATTTAAGTTCAAAGATTTTATAAATTGTAGTATAATAATATCTACATTTTCTATGGCTTATATAAAATACTAGACCATATGTCATTTATCCTTCCATCACAATTCGATTGTTCTTCAATTAAACTCTGTCTTCTTAATTGGTGCAACAAAAAAGTATAGCAAAAAATTAATTTTTTAAAGCCTCTGTAACCTCCAAAGTTATTTATTAGAGCTTAAACTCAAAGTTATGCAGTAAACCTCCATTCATTCGAATAACGAAAAGAAAAACAAATTTCTTTCCATTCTTCTTAATCTTCAGGCACAAATACAAAATCTAGATATTCGATGTTAATATTTTCTACAGTCTAAATCTCATATCATAAGGTTTAAAGGAGGAAGCTTTGGAGAAGATCTGTACTAGCAAAATCTTACGGGACCCAAGACCATGTTGCACTCGTTTCAGTCAGTAAGACTTCCCTTGTGCTATCCAGACCAACATCCCTTTCCATTATAGAAGTGTTTTTCTTGGATGGTTTTCTTTATGATAAATTACTAACTATATGGATAAAATTAGAATTATTACTAAACCTGAATGCCTTCAATTTCCTTCACACATCTAATGAGGAACTTAACTAGAAGAACGAACTTGATATGTTTGTTCTTGATCCATATAATATTAATTTTAACAAGATATCAGGTTACAAGTTTGATGAGCATGAAATAGAGCTGGTGAATTTTTTTCTGAGGAAAACAATCAACTTGGGAATTTGGTTCTGGTAACTCTTAAGAAAAATTCTCTTAAAATTGATCGTAATATTGCATATTGTTATTGCAAGCTTTTCAATTCTTCGAGAGCATTGAAACAAACTCGAATATCTATTTATGAGCCTTCAACAATACTAATCATCTATTGATTTAAATTTGATATATAATTGTTCGTTTACTATTTTTTAAAATAATTATGATAAATTAATCAAATACACTTAGTTTACAGATATTAGATTGAATTACTAATGAGATACATTATTTTAATATTAGTCATCCCATCAAAAGAAATATTTTTTTTAAAGAGTGATAAGATGTTATATAACAGAGATAGACTTTAATGATAGTTAAGACTTTATAGTCACTTGAATAAAAATTTGAGAAAATTTCTTTTGCTTGTTTTACCATTTATAAAAGATATATTAATTTTTTACGCTCAGACGATCATTGACCATGCACCATTATTTTGTTGTGGCTTACTACCAATCTATTTAATAATTTTATCTTTTATTTCTCAAAAAAATTTAATAATTTCATTTTTATAGAACCCAAGAATTTTGAGTATTAGAAAAAACATCCAATTCTTTAATAAACTATTATTTTTCAAGAATTAATATCTGCATATATTTTATAAAAAAGGTAATGGCATATCACTAGTTTCTACTAAATCATATTCTTTATTTCATTTATTGATTTTAGTAAAATTCTCCAAAATAATAAGATTATGATAAATCAAAAAATAAATTCAAGGATACCATATGCTTCTTTTAAATATACTTTATACGTACATATTTTATAAATATAAATATGTCTACTTAAACAATACATAACATTATTATTAGAGAATTTTTGAGATAGAAAAAGAATACACAAATATACATACATATATATGTATATATCCTCTATTGTCCTCGAGTTCTTCTCTCATTAACTCTAAAGAGTTTTCTTTCTCTTCTCTAAAACCCAAGCTCAACATAAATTTTCAAGTCTAGTCATTGCCTATCATACAACAACAAGAAATTTTTATGAGAGCATCCAATGCATGGCAACGACAAAACCTGAACAAATGATGACTAGTTAGAGAGCCTTATTGTCCACAACCTCCACGCCCAGAGCCTCTCTAGATGTTGCTGCCAGCACTATAGGAATTTGTGTACTATGAGGTCGAAGATGGCATGGGCATCTAATCAAAAGTGGTGATCAAGCTTGGGCAGTTAATAAAAAAAATGATAATGCAGTTTTGATTTTATGTACAGTCGATATAAAGTTTGAAAGATGAAACTTCTAATCTTTATAATCATTAAGCCAGAGTGATGATTAGGGGAGATTAGAATTGTGCATTTTGCATACAATAAATGAAGGTGCATTGACAGTCCCTAAAGCGACTCTTGTAACAACCAAAGTAGATACAAGAGGTGTATTCTGGATTTCTGGATCTCTTGCACACCCTCTACAAATTTTGTAAGTTGCCCTTTCTTCATCAGGATAACAATTTATCTTTTAGAAATGCATATATACACAATACTCAACATAATATGTAGTGGATTTGCACATGAATATATACATATACAACTAAAATAATAATAAAATTTTACCTCTCATAAAGCCAATCGAGGCATCTCCAACTTTTATTAACCAAAGCATCATGGTAGAGCCTGTAATCCCTAGTTGTGCAGAGGTGGAAGCGTCAGTCCTTTTTATACCTTATGTTGGTAATGAACTCACTTAGATGGAACTGTTGCTTTTCGTCAATGAGCTTTTATTTGTTGTTTAGGTCTACAGTAAGTTGTAGTATTTGATTTTATATTTCTATAAAAATAGGAGATCTTATAGGTATTTCTTCTGCCCTTAAAAGTCATGGCACAAATGAAAATTTGAATGATTTTTCAGTTATATAGAAATAGGAGATCTTGTAGGTATTCCTTTTACCTATAAAAGTCGTCTGACAAATAATAGATACTCAAACAATTAAACAACGTCACAAAGTTATAAAAATAATCAACATCTTAGTAACAGTTTATTTTATCACAAGATTTGATGTTTTATAATAGTACACATTGAATTGCTAATTACATCTCTATGCCACCAATCCCACCTACTTAATATTAATTGATAATTCTATCTTTTATATATATATATATATTTATGTGTATCCATTTATACATAATATGAGAAAAAAAAATTGAGGCTAAAAATTAGTGTAAAAATAAAGAGACAACATAATGTGAGGAAAAAAAAGTTGATTGTGACCTAAGAGGAAGAGAAAACAAATTGACAACTTGAATAAAAAAGCTTTTAAGGAGGATGAATTTTTCATTTTTAAGCTCTAATAGACCATCTGGTTGAATAATTTTTTTTATGTATAATTATCTTTTAAAGTTTCTTTAATAAACCATTATTTTTTAAGAAATAATATATGCACATATTTAAAAGAAAGCTAATAGCATGTCACTAATTTTTACTAAATTAGATGTGACATCCCAACCTAAAGAAATGGGGATATGCCCATGCTTAAAATAATGTAATTTTAACGTTGGGCATCAGGAGTAAGAAGGGCGAAAACGTCATCAATTTTGATAACTCCAAAACGACCTAGTTTTTATGAAGGAAACAGGAAAAAAAGAGGGCAACTAGAGGTGTGTATGCTTTTGGCAACCAAAGAAGAAGAAGGAAGAAGAGGCATGTAGGGCTCTCTGTTCTTTCGCCTATTAAAAAAAAGAGAAGAAATCAAGAAGAAGGAAGAGAAATAGAGTCAAATTAGTATAGAGAGAGTCACGAAGAGGGAGAAAGGAGCTTAGGGAGAGAGAGAGAGAGAGAGAGCAGGAGGGAACAGACCAGATCAGCGGTGAGGCAAATTTATTATGTATAATGTGCTGTACGATAGAGAGGCCCATAACTAGAAGGCTGGAGAGAGAAAATCCATAACGGTGCATGCAGAAAAGAAAGAGAACAACGACATTGGCCAAGCATGGTTCCATGCATCCATACTTTTCTCCAGCTTGATTCTGCCATATTCGAGCCAGATCTGCATGCGCTGCTCGTTTTGTGATGATTTCTAGCCAAAGCATGGCAACGCGTGGGTGGTTTTGGTGGCACATGCTTGTTCCAACGACCGAGTATGAGGTAGCATGCGATGCTCCGACGGCAGCAGATGGTGAACTAGGGACATGTGTATGGTGGTGTGTGGCGATTCTGTTGACCAAAATCATGCTACAATAAAACTCGATCCCGCTTTTATATTCTAATTTTTTCCACAAGTTTCCGTCATTTAACCTACGTATTTTCTATTTGTAAATGAGGGATTTAGAGGAGAGCATAGACGTGAGCCAATAAGGATTCCAACACTTTTTTTTATTCGACTGTAAGTAAAGGATTAGTTTAGTCTCATCAAGAGATGCTCATATTTTTATCTAAATTTTATTTCCTTTAAAATAAATATTTTATAGATTTTATAAATTGTTTAAGTTTCTGACATGTTTTTAGTAAACTCATCATGTGTATGTATGTTATCGTGTGTGGGTGGTTCAGGAATATATGTAATTAAATGTGTAAAACAAGTCTATGTGTATGATATGATATGTGTAAACCTATATAAACATGATTTTTGTCTATGCATAATAAGTGTATAAGCAATAGAATATGTGCAAATGAATGATTCATGAATCAGAGTAAATGAAATAGGCACTGTGTATACAAGTAAACATGTATAGGTGTTGTGGCTATATGCATTATCCTTTAGATTCCAGTAAACTAGTAAGGCTATGTATAGATATATGTAAAACTATACATGTATGTGTATGTATAAAAGTGTTGGTATAAATGGTGTGCACATGAGTATTTGTGGATGGTTGAATAGTTGTGAAGGTTAAACTGTATATCGAAGTACATGTAAACAATTTATACTTGTTATCAGTGAAAATATGTAAGCATTTAAGTTGTGTAGGTAAGCGTGTTAGAGTGATGGGATTGAGTTGTCAAATAATAAAATAAGAACATTTAAAAGATGTGGAAATCTATTTAACAGGAATCAACAAGGAGAGTGTGTGTGTGTGTGGCCATTTTAGCAAGTGAAGTGTGGTGAACCCTACCTGTGGATACAACCTCAGCTAGACGTGGCTGGAAAGTCCCATACGTAACTGTTCCATTTTCGGGTCTATGTGAAAAGTGATAAGTGATACCCAATGCATAACTGTTCTGTGTTCGGGTGCATTGAGGAAGTGATAAGTGATAAATGACATGTGATAAGTGATAAGTGATAAATGATGTACCCACATGGTAAAGGGAATCCTTAGTGCCCTCCTTAATGCTTACGAAAATAGCATCATACAATGAATCTCTTAAAGGACAAAAAAATAGAAATTATAAACCTTCATAAAAGTGATATAAGTTCAACTAAAAAGTGATAAGGAAACAATGTAAAGTGAAAGCGATATTGACATATGCAATGATAAGTAATTCAGTGGCAAGGGCAAGTGTTATGAAACCAGTGAACAATATTATTTGTTTATGTAAATGTGATGTTAGAGTATTTGTGATATCTATGAAATCATATATGAAAGAGTGAATCATTGAGATATGTGAAATTATGGTTACTGTATTGATTGGGAATCAGTTTTAAAGAAGATATGCATTTGTTTTATGAATCTTGTGTGATTAAGCGTGTGCATGTCTTTGTTTTGGACACTAGCCCTCTTCCTTACTAAGTCTGTGAAGCTTATCCCAATTCACGTCCCCTAGTGCAAATTAGTCAAGACAAAACTCTCAAGTTCAAGGTCGAATAAAGACTTGAACTTGAGAGTTTTGTCTTGTAAAGTCAGTTTAATTATATTATAACGATGCAATGTCAAGAATTTTGTAAGCCTCATGATTTATAATTCCGTATAGGGGATGATTGAATCTTAAGTTTTTGCTTATTACTGCATAAAATTACTAGGTTATGTGCGTGGAATGGTGCTCCCTCCTCAATAGAGAAGGTGGCCTGTTACATCAGATTCTTTATTTTATTTAAGGATCTTAGTAAAATTCTCTTAAATAATAAGATTATGACAAATCAAAAAATAAATTCAAGGATTCCTCACACTTTTTTTAAATATACTTTATATGTACATATTTTATAAATATAAATATGCCTACTTTAACAATATGTAGCATTATTGTTGGAGAATTTTTGAAAGAGAAAAAGAATATACATATATACATATATATATCCTCTATTATCCTTTTATTCTTCTTTTATTAATTCCAAAGAGTTTTCTTTCTCTTCTCTAAAACCCAAATTCAAAATACAAATTTTCAAGTCTAATCATCACCCATCATACAGCAACAAGCACTTTTGATAAGAGCATCCAATGTATGGCCATCACAGAACCTGAACAAATGACAACTAGTTAGAGAGCCTTGTCGTCCACCACCTCCATGCCCAGAGTTTTTATAGATATTGCCGTCAGCACGGTAGGAATTTATGTACTGTGCGGTCGAAGAGGGCACGTGCATCCAGATTCCAATTAAAAGTTGTGATCAAGCACGTTCCGTTAATCAAAAAATAGGATCATATAGTCTGGAGTATACATATAGTCGGCATAAAGTTTGAAAGATGACAATATGTGTATTCATTAAGCTAGAGTGATGATTAAGGGAGATTATGGCTGTGCATATTTTGTATAATAAATTTAGGTGCGGCACTAACTATCCCTAAAGCGACACTTGTAATAACCAAAGGAGACACAAGAGGTGCATTTTGCATTTTGGATCTCTTGTACACCCTCTGCAAGTTTTGTGACTTGCCCTTTCTTAATAAGCATCACAGTTTATCATCTAGAAACATATATATACACATTGCTCTACATAACATTTAGTGAATTTGCACATAAATATATATATATACAATAAAAATAATGATAAAGATTTACCTCTCATAATGCTAGTTAGTGCACCTCTATTTTTCATTAGCCAAAACATCATGGTAGAGCCTGTAATCCCTAGTAGTGCAGAGGCATAATCGTTGGTCCTTTTTACACCTTGTGCAAGTCATGAACTTGCCTCGATGGAATTGTTGCTTTCCACCAATGAGCCTTGATATGTTGTTTAGGTTTACAACAAGCTTTTAGTGTTTAATTTTGTACTTATATACAAATAAGTGATCTTGTAGGTTTTCTTTCTTCCCATAAAAGTTGTGGGAATAATGAAAAATTGAATGATCTTTTACTTCTATAAAAATGGGAGATCTTATACGTATTCCTTGTACCTATAAAAGTCATGTGACAAATGATAGATACTTAAACAAGTAAACTGAATCAAAATGTTATAAAAGTAATCAGTATCATAATAGTAGTTTATTTTATTATAAGACTTCATGTTTTGGAATAGTACACATTTTATTGATAATTGCAGCTTTATGCCACCAATCCAACTTACTTAATATTAATTTATAATTTTATCTTTGATTATATATCGAACATGACTTGTTTGAGAGTTGCCTATTCAAAAATAATAATAATTAATTTTCTTTTATTTTTGGGTGAATATTAATACTCAGAAAGAACTCGTCTACAATTTTTCTGGAATTGTATGCTTTAAATAAATAAATGAAATTATCTCTCATGTGATGAGTGAGATGGAGTATAAAGCAAACTCATTTTCAAAAACAGTGGGAGGAGAAGTGTGAGATTGAGCTTACTATCAAAAACAGTTGGAGTAAAAGTGTGAGATGGAGTGTGAAACGCACTCACAATGAAAGAAAAAAAAAACACAAATAATAATCTACTCCTCTAGTCAAATGACTACGAGTAGCATTAATAGCCATTTGAAATTGGTGACCAACTTAGTAACCAGGTGCATTCATCACAAATGTTTGCCCTCGCATTAAAAGGTTGGTGACATTTCAAGCAAGCAAAGGTGCTCAAGCTTTTTTATTTTTTGTATGAACCAACCGCATGAATCCTTTTATCTGGGCAGGTTAAGTGGCTGTTCTACTAGGTATTGGCTATTCCACTCAATGAAATTTTTGTGTGCTAAATTTGCAAAACTCTCTCATGTCATGTTTGGATGTTGTCAAAGTGGTTATTCATTGGTATGGTTCCATGAAACTCGAGCCTATAAATTACTAGTTGATGGTTATTCTTGCAACTTGAGGGTTGAGGTGTAACATGTGGGTTGTGATGAAATGATTGGGAGTAAGTGAGTTGAAGGTGAAGAGATGTGATGAAATGATTGGGAGTAAGTGAGTTGAAGGTGAAGAGATGGGGACTGATGGAGTGTATTGTATAGTGCTTGAGGGCAAGCGTAAGATAAATTTGGGCGAGTTTGATAGTGCCTAACAATGACATCATTATCACCCACTTTTGGGTTGTTAAACTTGATGGTATGTTATCTAGTTCGAATTATTTTTTATACTTTGTTGTAGTATAAGATATAAGGACAAAACCAAAAAAAAAACAGCATGAAAAGAGGAAGTGTTCGTGAAAAGATTCATAAGCCTAGAAATAAGCCTTGGGCGAAGCTTGGGTCTTGCCTCAGAAAACTTAGCCTTAGGCAATGCTAAGAGTTGCGCACAGTAGCATATTTAAATTAAATTGTGTGTTTTTAAAATTTGTAAAAAAGATATTATTCAAGCCAAGATCTGGGGCTGAAAATCAAGGGAAAAATATTCTAGAAGGCTTGGTATAAGCCAAAAATCAAGGAAAAGGATCTTAATAAACAAAAGAAGAAAACCCTAGCTCATTTTTTACAAAGAGAGTGGCTATAAAAGTAGAATCATCATCTCTCTTCTTCCCGACGCTACACATAGCAGCTTCTACTACTTTTTCAATGTTTTCGTCATTTTTATTCTTTTTTCTACTCTTTAAGAACTCATTGGTGTTAAAAAGCCCACAATGAGTGGCTGATTTAACTTTTTTTTTTCTAGTTCATAGATCTAGCAAACTCCAACAATGTACTTGTGAGATCTAATCGAATTAATTTGAGTCTGACTTTAAAGCTACTATTTATTTACTCCTGCACCTATATATATTTGTTGCTTTGAATCCCTTTGAGCAGAGCCCATCATACGAGAAAAAAAATCGCAAGCAACTAGTTGAACCCCTTAAATTCATGATTGTTTGAGTAATTTCAGCACAATTAATGATCAGTGTCGCACTGAGGTGGTAAGTAGTCTAGTTGACCAGTTCACACAGATTAATCCAGACACTTGAATCACATCTTTCTAGCTCTCAAGGCTGTTGAAAAGTTAATCCTTTGTATGTTCCCAGGACTGCTTAGCAGCAAATAACCAACTGACGAACTTTTCTTGGTTGGTGTAGGAATAAGGAAGGATTAGTTGTTAGAACATTTTCGACAACGATAACTGACTTGCCATATTTTTGGTAAAACAAACCCTTACATATATGATTAATTTTACTACTGGAGCAAGCTATTTTGTTGACTAGGAGTTCTTCTTATAATATTTTTAGTTTCTAATTTGCAGCCAAGAGTTTGTTTAATATTATTTTTGTCATTATTTAATTTATATTTCGCGTATTGGATTCTACAAAACCCCCCCTTGTATGCTTTTTACTCATTGGTCAAGACAGATAATTGTTTTCCAACGCCCTATGGATTCGATCCTTCTTACCACTAGTACAATATTATTTTATTGGTTGATGAAGAATTTATTTTTGGTGAATTCATCACTCATCAAAATTTTTAACATTACCTCAACAAAATTATTTCTTACTTTCCAAAGTAAATGACTAATAAGTTCTTCCACACAAAGATTAAATTCAAAAGTAAATATTATTTGAAATGACCCGTTTTGTACTATAAAGGCGACCATAGAACCAATAAAATTAATGTTCATAAGAATTTTATATAAATTAAGTAAAATATCTAATAAGTATAACAAAATCAAGTCTCAAATAGCCATCGACTCTTTATTTAAGAAATAATATTTTAAATAGCTACAATTCTTTACTTTATATAGTTTATGATTCTTTATTTGAGTTCAAATATTTCATAAGTTATAATATAAAATAATACTTATGTTTTTCACTGCTTGCACAAAATAATCAACCCTACACATTTATTCTCTTCTAACATTGTAATTATTATTCAATAAATAGTTAGTCCTCTTGATTGATGCAAAGAAGAAGTATCGTAGAAAGTTAATTACCTTCTCTATGTATTTTACATTGTTATCGTTATCGACTTATGTTTTTATATTACACTATACTTTGAGTAGGATATTAAAGGGTATTTCAAAATATTTTTTAATAAGTAGATCATGTTTTCAAGGTTAATTACTAACCAATATTTATATATTGGTATATAAATACATTATTTAAAGTAGAGATATTGTATTAAAATAACTAATCACATTATTTTAAAGAACAGTCGACTTTTTTGTGTAACATGGCTTTTTACCTTATCCATGGGTATAAAGTTTTATCATTTTCTCAATAAAATTGTCTTTTTTAGTGTTTAAAAAAATAAATGATGAATAAGTTTTTTAGCGTATGAATTAAAATTTAAAAGTTAATTTTAATAAAGTTGGCAAATATAGAATTAATCAAATCAATATTTTTAATTATTTTATATATATATTAAGTAAAATATAACATAAATATAATAAAATTGCGTCTCAAATAGCAATAGATTCTTCATTTAAGTTCAAGGTTTCAAAAAATGAAACTACTTTCGAAGTAGCCAAAGATTCTTCATTTAAGTTCAAAGATTTTATAAGTTATAGTATAATAAAACCTACATTTTCCATGGCCTATATAAAATACTCAACTGTATGTCATTTATGCGTCCATCATAATTCAATTGTTCTTCTGTTAAGCTTAGTCATCTTGACTGGTGCAACAAAGAAGTATAGTGAAAAGTTGATTTTCGAAATTCAACATAACTTCTCAAGTTATTTATTATATATTAAACTCAAGGGTATGCACTTAACCTACATTCGTTCAAAGAAAAACAAAATTCTTTCCACTCTTCTTAATCTTCAGGCACAAATATAAAATTTAGATGTTCGATGTTAATATTTTCGACAATATAAATCTTAGGTCATAAGGTTTGAAGGAGGATGCTTTGGAGAAGATCTGTACTAGCATTATCTTACAAGACCCAAGACCATGTTGCACTCCTTCATGCTCCTTAAGGCTTCACTTATGCAATTCATACCAACATCCTTTTCCTTTGTAGATGTGTTTTTCTTGGATGGCTACATACGAACTCATATTAGTTGTCTTTTAGTTCTTCTATCATTAATTCCAAAGAGTTTTCTTTCTCTTCTTTAAAACCCAAATTCCAAACACAAATTTTCAAGTCTAATCATCACCCATCATACAACAATAAGCATTTTTTATGAGAGCATCCAATATATGGCCACCACTAAACCTAAACAAACAACGACTAGTTAGAAAGCCTTGTCATCCACCACCTCTACACCCAGAGTCTCTACAGATGTTGCCGCTAGAATTATAAGGATTTATCTACCATGTGATGGAAGATGGCACGTGCATCAAGATTCTAATTGAAAGTGGTGATTAAGCTCGGGTAATTAATTAAAAAACATGATCATACAGTCTGAATTTTATGTATTGTCGATATATACTATGAAAGATGAAACTTCCCATCTACATAATCATTAAGCTTGAGTGATGATTACAGGAGGTTAGGGCTGTGTTGGATTTCATATATAGTCAATATTAAACTTACAAGATCAGTAATAAATTAAGTTAATATTACAAAGTAACGTTTGTACAAGTATTCAATCATTTTAAAAGGTCACAAGGTGCTAAATGTTGTGACCATGTAAATCTTTAGTTTACAGTTTAAAATATTATCATTATTAACTTATATTTTTTATATTACACTAAGTAGGATGTTAGAATTTTCATTAACAATTAGATCATATTTCCGATATTAAATTTTAACTAATTTTTATATATTGGTATATAAATATATGATTTAAACTAAAATATTGAATTAAAATAACTAATCACATTATTATAAAGTATAGAAGATTTTTTAAAAGAAACAAACAAATTTATTACATTAAGTAATAAAAATAAAGCAATCTATAAAAAGAAACAATGAGAATTTAGGTATGAAATAAAAAATTTAGCATGTTGATCAACAATTCATACTTAACAAACAAAAAATTAATGATCATATTTTTCATGAAGCCAAAACTTTTGAATATTAGGAAAAATATCCAATTGTTTAATAAACTATTATTTATCAGAAAATAACAAACCCATTTGAAGACAAAAAAATCTAGTTAGATATCACAAATTTCTACCAAATTAAAATCTTGATACCTTGTAATGATTTTAATGAAATTCTCTTATATAATAGTATTATAATAAAATCAAAAAAATAAATTCAACTTTACCACACACTTCTTTTATATAAATCATATGTGTACATAAAAACTTATCTAAATTTTATTACATATTTTTTATTCTTAAACCACTAATTTGAAATAAAAAATTATTAAGTGATTGTGATCTTTTAAGTGTTGTTTCTACTATTTTTTGATAAAAATTTGTCATTTCATACTTGTATGGTCGATAAATTTATTTATATTCTGAAGTACTTAGCACTTAATTATCTAATTTTAATCAATTATCAAGGTAATAATTATACATACATATGTATGTACAGATGATAAAGAAATGTGAAGAGGGTGGACTTGGTTAACCGTTATCATTAAATTGGTCCTCTAAAGATAAAAATTATGAAATTAAAAAATAGTCAGCATAAAATATTCAAAGCTATTTCTATCTATCTCATTTTCCTTAAGTCACTTTTTCTTTTGAGCTTCATTGTTCTAACAGCACCCACCATCGTCATCCAAAATTCTAAATTCCCAGAAAACTCATCTTCTAAAAATTAAAAAAAACTTGTAAAACTGTAAAAATTTTTAGAGAATTTTTTAGATTAAAAAGACTAAAAGATCGAGTTTTTGTTACTTATTATTAAAAAAAAAAAATCATTGTGGCGTGATTAACTTTTGACATTTTCTCAACAAAATTTTTTTTTATTCATCACATTTTAAATAGCGATAATTCTTTATTTACTTTAAATAGTTTATGATTCTTTACTTGAGTTCAATGATTTCGTAAGTCATAGTATAAAATCAGACTTATTCTAATATCCATCTTGTAAAAAAAAATTACAAAATTCTACTCTAAAGAATTTCAGAGAGAGTGCAGAAGTGAAAATAGAGTATGAATCAAGAGGAAGGGAGTGACCGGCTGTGAGGGTGCAGAGGTGTGCAGACCTTTCCTTCTGAGAGATAAACAATTTTTGGTCATTATTCTAATGATGTTTAGGTTCCTCTTAAGTTGTTCACTTATTCCCTACTCCCTTTCAAAAACAAAAATAAATCGAGCTCAACTAGGCTCGGTTTTTTATGCACCTTCAAACAATGTAGGTATATTAGCCTTCCTTTCCCTTTTCTGATCTCGATTCTTAAATTTATTATGCTTTTAAGGTTCATTTAGGTTCTTATAAGGGCTAGCTTAATTTAATCCAAATTTCGGTGACAAATCTACTTCTATAAATCACTAGTTTGACAAAAATAAATTGTAACCCACTATTGACAGTGCAGGCAACTTGTTTGTGTTTTCTAATCATCTGAAGTTGATTTGTTCGTGTATGTAGATTGTTTTTGAATTCTTCAAGAAAGTAAGACCTACAGTATATATTTTATGCATGCAATGGTGTTTTATAGAAGCATTATTAATAAATTTAGTCTTCAAATCTGATCTCTATTGTGGTATTAGGATTGAATGAATGTGTGTGTGTGTGTCATGTGTCCATTTTGCTTAAAATTTGTAAATTGGATGGATTTTTGTAAATACTTGCATTTGATAAACTGTTCATTAAAGGATGGTAAGATGGAAAAACATAAACGAGAAGGGAAGGTATGGGTTTGGAAAAGAAAATATATATATATATCTCCTTGTGGGTTAGTTTTCTGCAAAGAGCAAAATTAGAAAAAAAAAAAACAATTTAAAATAAATTAAATCTAGAAAATGAACAAAATATACCAGTTTCAAAATCATTAACAAAAATCAATCAAGAAAAGTAGAATAAGGTAAATAAAAGAAGTAAATTATCAAAACAAAATTAAAATTATATATAATAATAAAAATAAATAAATTATCAAAATGAAATAAAATAAATAAAGCTCTAGAAAAAAAAAAAGTTAATTGAGGGAATTATGGATAAAAGATGGACTCTAGATAAATAATTAAGAAAGAACAAAAAGAACTAATCAAAATTTAATAAATAAAATATTTAATAAATATGTTTATTTGGTACTTAGAAGAGATATTACCGGAATTACTGTTATAACTGTTGTCACTACTTACTGTTTACTGATAGGAACCCTACTTTTAGATTGGGAGGATACTAAACTTTTTATCATTTACCATCTACTGATATAACTGTAATTCCCCTTTCTTAGAGGTAGTGGTGTCCTCACTGCCTCCTTGGTATTGGTTTAGGCATTTGCATGCAGTGGGGTTATAATTATTAAAATAATAAAATTTTATAGTAAAACTTCAAATATAAGTTCAAATTTATGTGTGTGTGCATTGGATGATTGAGTACGATTTTGAGCGCAATATTGATTTGACAGTGATAACTAAGATAATTGAATGATTTGTGAAAGTACTGAAATTAGTATAAATTAAACAATTTTTTTATAAGTTGCATTTATTGATTTTCAAAACATTTTTGTGTAAATCTATTAGTGTTGGTATTATTGAGTTATTGGAACTCATCTCTAATCCAATTATCCATATTATAATGAAGATCTACCTCTGAACGCCTTTTTAGATCCGTTCCACAAGGATTAGGATGAGATGACTTTTGTATATTTTGAATAGAAGCAAGAGATTGTATTTTATTAGTTAACTTGAACTGATTTATATATCTAGATAATTAACTTGTGCCTCATAATACTGAATGTATGTTTGTAAGGGATGAAATGTTCTGCGGTAGTATATTTAAAAATGAAAATTTTATTTAATAGATAGATTTGACGTTACTACTCTCAAACATCAGGACGTCACACTTATATTTTTCACAGACTGCACAAAATAATCAACTCTACACATTTATTCTCTTCTCAATAGATGTTCTTCACTAATTAGTTAGCCCTCTTTATTAATGCAAAGAAGAAGTATTGTGGAAAGTTAGTCACCTTCTCTATGTATTTTATATTTTTATCATCATCAACTTATGTTTTTATGTTACACTATACTTTGAGTTGGATGTTAAAAGGTATTATAAAATTTTTATTAACAATTAGATCATATTTCTAAGGTTAATTACTAAGCAATCTTTATATATTGGTATATAAATTCATGGTTTAAATTAGAGATGTTGCGTTAAAATAACTAATCATATTATTGTAAATTATAGTCAATGTTTTTTTGTAACATGGTTTTTACCTTATCCATGGTGATAAACTTTTATCATTATCTCAATAGAATTGTATTTTTTAACTTTTAAAAAAGTAAATAACGAATAAGTTCTTTAGTTCATAGATTAAAATTTAAAAGTTAATTTCAATATAGTTGTCGACCATAGAATTAATCAAATAAATATTTTTAATTATTTTATGAATATTAAGTAAGATATTACATGAATATAATAAAATCACGTCTCAAATAGCGATGGATTCTTCATTTAAGTTCAAGATTTCAAAAAATAAAACCACTTTACAAATAGCCATATATTCCATATTTAAGTTCAAAAATTTTATAAATTACAGTATAATAATATCTACATTTTTCACTGCCTATATAAAATACTCAACCATATTTCATTTATCCTCCCATCACAATTTAATTGTTCTTCAATTAAACTCAATCTTCTTAGCTGGTGTAACAAAAAAGTATAATAAAAAGTTAGTTTTCCAAAGCCTGCATAACCTCCAAAGTTATTTATTATAGCTTAAACACAAAGTTACGCACTAAACCTCCATTCATTCGAAGAACAAAAAAAGAACAAATTTCTTTCCATTCTTCTTATTCTTCAGGCACAAATACAAAATATAGATGTTCGATGCTAATATTTTCTGTAGTCTAAATCTCATATCATAAGGTTTAAAGGAGGAAACTTTGGACAAGATCTATACTAAAAAAATCTTACGAGACCTAAGACCATGTTGCACTCATTTCAGTCAATAAGGCTTCCCTTGTGCTATCCACACCAATATCCTTTTCCATTCTAGAAGTGTTTTTCTTGGATGGTTTTTTTATGATAAATTACTAACTATATGAATAAAATTAAAATTATTACTACACTTGAATGCCTTCAATTTCCTTCACACATCTAACTAGGAACTTAACTAGAAGAAAGAACATGATATATTTGTTCATGATCCATACAAGATTAAGTTTTTCAAGATATCAGGTTACAAGTTTGATGATCATGAAATAGAGCTAGTGAAGTTTTTGCTAAGAAAACAATCAACTTACAAATTTGGTTCTCGTAACTCCTAAGAAAAATGCTCTTAAAATTGATTGTAATGTTGCATATTATTATTGTAAGCTTTTCAATTCGTCGAGAGTATTAAAACAAACTCAAATATATATTTATGAGCCTTTTAATAATATTAATCATCTACTTATTTAAATTTGACATATAATTGTCCATTTACTATTTTTTTAACAAATTATGATAAATGAATCAATTACGCTTAAGTTAAGCATGTTAGATTGAATTACAAATGAGATACATTACTTTAATATTAGTCATCCCATCAAAAGAATTTTTTTTTAAAAAAAGTGATAAGATATTATATAATAGAGATAGACTTTAATGATAGTTAAGACTTTATAGTCACTTCAATAAAACTTTGAGAAAATTTCTTTTGCTTGTTTTACCATTTATATAAGATATACTAATTTTTTACGCTGAGACAATCTTTGAGCATGCACCATTATTTGGTTGTGGCTTACTACCAATCTATTTAATAATTTTATCTTTTATCTATCAAAAAAATTTAATGATCTCATTTTTATCGAACCCAAGAATTTTGAGTATTATGAAAAACATCCAATATTTTAATAAACTATTATTTTTCAAGAAATAATATATGTATATATTTAAAAGAAAACTAATAGCATATCACTAGTTTCTACTAAATCAGATTCTTTATTTCATTTATTGATTTTAGTAAAATTTTCTTAAATAATAAGATTACGATAAATCAAAAAATAAATTCAAGGATACCTCATGCTTCCTTTAAATATATTTTATATGTATATATTTTATAAATATAAATATGCCCACTTAAATAATATGTAGCATTATTATTAGAGAATTTTTGAGAGAGAAAAAGAATATACAAGTATACCTATATATATGTATATATCCTCTATTATCCTCTAGTTCTTCTCTCACTAACTCTAAAGAGTTTTATTTCTCTTCTCTAAAACCCAAGCTCCAAACACAAATTTTCAAGTCTAATCATCGTCTATCATACAACAACAAGTACTTTTGATAAAAGTATCCAATGCATGGTCACGACAAAACCTGAACAAGCGACGACTAGTTAGAGAGCCTTGTTGTTCATCACCTCCACACCTAGAGCCTCTGCAAATGTTGCAACTAGCACTAAAGGAATTTGTGTACTATGTAGTCGAAGATGGCATGGGCATCTAGATAGTAATCAAAAGTGGTGATCAAGCTCAGGCCGTTAATCAAATCTGCATAATCGTTAAGCTAGAGTGATGATTAGGGGAGATTAGGGCTGTGCATTTTGCATATAATAAATATAGGATCGACACTGACAGTCCCTAAAGTGACACTTATAGCAACCAAAGCAGACACAAGAGATGGAATCTACATTTTGGAACTCTTCTACACCATCTACAAATTTTTTGACTTGCCATTTCTTCATCAAGATCATAATTTATCTTTTAGAAACACATATATACGCAATACGCAACATCAAATATAGTGGATTTGCACATTAATAAATACATATAGAACAAAAATAATAATAAAGGTTTACATCTCATAAGGCCAATCGAGGCATCTCCAACTTTTATTAACCAAAGCATCGTGGTAGAGCCTGTAATCCCTTGTTGTGTAGGGGCAAAAGTGTCAATCCTTTTTACACCTTATGCTGGTAATGAACTCGCCTAGATGGAACTGTTGCTTTTCGTCAACGAGCCTTGGTTTGTTGTTTAGGTCTACAACAAGTTTTAGTATTTGATTTTTTATTTCTATACAAATAAGAGATCTTGTAGGTATTTCTTCTGCCCATAAAATTCGTGGTACAAATAAAAAATTGAATGATTTTTTAGTTCTATACAAATAGGAGATCTTGTAGGTATTCCTTCTACTTATAAAAGTCGTCTGACAAATGATAGATGCTCAAACAAATAAACTACGTCACAAAGTTATAAAAGTAATCAGGATCTTAGAAGCAATTTATTTTATCAGATGACTTGACGTTTCAGAATAATACACATTGAATTGCTAATTGCATCTCTACGCCACCAATCCTACCTACTTAATATTAATTGATAATTCAATCTTATATATATATATATATATATATATATATATTTATGTGTATCCATTTATACATAATGTGAGAAAAACATTGAGGCTAAAAATTAGTTTTAAGGCTAAAAATTGAGGCAAAAATAAAGAGACAAGATAATGTGAGAAAAAAAAATTTGACTGTGAGGTAAAAGGAAGAGAGAACAAATTGACTACTTGAATAGAAAATCTTCCAAGAATGATGAATTTTTTATTTTTAAGCTCTAATAGACCATGTGGTAGAATAATTTTTTTTTTTTATATAATTATCTTTTAAAGTTTCTTTAATAAACTATTACTTTTTAAGAAATAATATCTGCATATATTTAAAAGAAAGCTAATAGCATGTCACTAGTTTTTACAGAATTAGATGTAACACCCCAGCCCAGAGAATCGGGGATAAGCCCATGTTTAAAATGATGTCATTTTGAAGCTAGGCATCAGGAGTAAGAAGGGCCAAAACGTCGTCATTTTGTAAAACTCCAAAACGAAGCCGTTTTGATGAAAGAAATAGGAAAAAAAAGAGGGCAACTAGAGGTGAGTATGCTTCTGGAAGCCAAAGAAGAAGAAAGAAGAAGATGCATGCAGGGCTCTCTATCTTTTTGCCTATTAAAAGAAAGAGAAAAAAATCAAGAAGAAAGAAGAGAAATAGAGTCAAACGAGTAAAGAGAGAGAGTGAGTAATGAAGAGAGATAAAGGAGCTCGGGGAGAGAGAGCAGGAGGGAACAAACTAGACTAGCGACAAGGTAGGTCTGGTGCGTGCGGCGTGCAGTACAACAGAGAGGCCCATAACTAAAAGACCGGAGAGAGAGAACGCAAGACGGTTCGTGTAGAGAAGAAGGAGAACCGCAACGTTGGCCTGGCATGGTTTCATGTATCCACACTTTTCTCCAACGCAATTATGCCATATCCAAGCTGGATCTACATGGGCGACTCGTTCTATGATGATTTCTGGCCAAAGCATGGTGGTGTGTGGGTGGTTCTGGTGGTGCGTGTTGGTTTCGATGGTTGAGCGTGAGGGGGAATGCGACGCTCCAGGGGCAGCACGTGGTGAACCAGGGACACATCTATGGTGGCGTATGGCGATTTTTGTGATCGAAATCGCGTTACGGTAAAACTCGATCCGCTTTTGTATTCTAATTATTTCCACAAGTGTCCATCATTTAACCTACATATTTTGTATTTGTAAATGAGAGAATTGTCAAACAAAATGATGGATTTAGAGGAGAGCGTAGAGTCAAGTTAATAAGGATTTTGACACTTTTTCCAATTCGACTATGGTAAGGGATTGGGTTAGTCTCATTTAGAGACACTCATATTTTTATAAAAATTTTATTTTCTATAAAATAACTATTTTACATATTTTATAAATTATTTAAGTTTCTAACATGTTTTTAGTAAACTCATCATGTGCATATATGTTATCGTGTGTGGGTGCTACTAGAATATATGTAATTAAATGTGTAAAACGAGCCTATGTGGTTATAGGGATTATCCTATAGATTCCAGTAACTAGTATGGCTATGTGTATATATATATATATGTAAAACTATACATGTATGTGTATGTATAAAACTGTTGGTATAAATGGGGTGCATAAGTAAATGGCTAATAAGTTATTCTAGATCAAGATTAAATTCAAATGTAAATTTTATTTGAAGTGACTTATTTTGTACTATAATGGCAGCTATGGAACTAACAAAATCAACATTTATAATTATTTTATATAAATTAAGTAAAATATCTAATAAGTATAATAAAATCACGTCCAAAATAGTCATAGATCTTTATTTAAGAAATCATATTTTAAATAACCACAATTCTTAATTTACTTTAAAAAGTTTCTGATTCTATATTTGAGTTCAAAGATTTCATAATTATAGTATAAAAAAAGACTTACATTTTTCACATTCTGCACAAAATAATCAACCCTACACATTTATTCTCTTCTCACATTGTAATCGTTCTTTAATAATTAGTTAGTCCACTTTATTGATGCAAAAAAGAAGTATTGTAGAAAGTTGGTTACCTTCTCTATGTATTTTATATTGTTATCGTTATGGACTTATATTTTTATATTACACTATACTTTGAGAAGGATGTTAAAGGGTATTTCAAATTTTTCATTAACAATTAGATCATGTTTCTAAGGTTAATTACTAACCAATCTTTATATATTGGTATATAAATACATGATTTAAAGTAAAGATATTGCATTAAAATAACTAATCACATTATTATAAAGTATAGTTGACGATTTTATGTAATATTATTTTTTATCTTATGGATGGTGATAAACTTCTATTATTACTTCAATAGAATTGCTTGTTTTAACTTTTAAAAAAATAAATGACAGACAGGTTCTTTAGCGCATGGATCAAAAATTCAAACGTTAATTTTAATACAGTTGGTGGCCATATAAT
Organism: Carica papaya; assembly: GCF_054855325.1. Lineage (NCBI taxonomy): Eukaryota > Viridiplantae > Streptophyta > Magnoliopsida > Brassicales > Caricaceae > Carica > Carica papaya. The sequence goes on from NC_142313.1 coordinate 32,512,934, forward strand.
TAATCAAATCAATGTTTTTAATTACTTTATATATATTAAGTAAGATATCATACATATATAATAAAATTGCATCTCAAAAAGCGATGGATTCTTCATTTAAGTTCAAGATTTAAAAAAATGAAACCACTTTCAAAATAACCATATATTTTTCATTTAAGTTCAAAGATTTTTTAAGTTATAATATAGTGAAATTTATATGTTCCACGACCTATATAAAATACTCAACCGTATGTCATTTATCCTCTCATAACAATTCAATTGGTCTTTAATTATACTCAATGTTCCTGATTGATGCAACAAAAAAATATAGCAAAAAGTTTGTTTTCCAAAGACTACATAACCTCTCAAGTTATTTATTATAATAAAGCTCAAAGTTATGCACTTAACCTCCATTCATTCGAAGAAAGAAGAAATGAATTGCACAAGTAAAGCTTGAAGGAGCAGGAAGGAGTGCAACATGGTCTTGGGTCCTGTAAGATTATGCTAGTACAGATCTTCTCTAAAGCATCCTCCTTTAAACCTCATGACCTGAGATTTAGACTGTCGAAAATATTAACATCGAATATCTAAATTTTATATTTATTCCTGAAGATTTAGAAAAATGGAAAGAAATTTCTTTTTTCTTCGAATGAATGGAGGTTAAGTGCATACCCTTGAGCTTAATATATAATAAATAACTTGAGAGGTTATGTAGAATTTGGAAAACCAACTTTTCACTATATTTCTTTGTTGCACTAGTCAAGAAGACTAAGCTTAATTGAAGAACAATTAAATTGTGATGGACACATAAATGACATGTGGTTGAGTATTTTATATAGGTCGTGAAAAATGTAGGTTTTATTATACTATAACTTATAAAATCTTTAAACTTAAATGATGAACCTTTGGCTACTTCGAAAGTAGTTTCATTTTTTGAAATATTGAACTTAAATGAAGAATCCATTGCTATTTGAGACGTGATATTATTATATTTATGTGATATCTTACTTAATATATATATAATAAATAAAAATATTGATTTGATTAATTCTATGGTCATCAACTTTATTATAATTAACTTTTGAAATTTTAATCCATGTGGTAAAGAGCTTATTCATCATTTATTTTTAAAAAAAACTAAAAAAGACAATTTTATTGAGATAATTATAGAACTTTGTATCCACAGATAAGGTAAAAAGTCACGTTACACAAAAACATCGACTGTTTTTTAAAATAATGTCATTAGTTAGTTTAATACAATATATATGCTTTAAATCATGTATTTATATAACTATTGGTTAGTAAATAACCTTAAAAACATTATCGAGTTGTTAAAAAATATTTTGAAATACCCTTTAACATCGTACTCAAAACATAATGTAATATAAAAACATAAGCCGATAACAATAATAATGTAAAATTCATAGAGAAAGTAACCAAATTTCCACAATACTTTTGCTTTGTATCAATCAAGAGGACTAACTAATTATTAAAGAACAATTACAATGTGAAAGGAGAATAAATGTGTAGAGTTGATTATTTTGTATAGGTAGTGAAAAGTGTAAGTCTTATTTTATACTATAACTTATGAAATCTTTGAACTCAAATAAAGATTCATTAACTATTTAAAATAAATGGAGAATTATAGCTATTTAAAATACTATTTCTTAAATAAAGAATCTATAGCTATTCGAGACTTGATTTTATTATACTTATTAGATATTTTATTTAATTTATATGAAATTCTTATGAATATTGATTTTATTAGTTCTATGACTGTCTTTATAGTACAAAATGACTCACTTCAAATAAAATTTACTTTTAAATTTAATCTTTGTACGGAAGAACTTATTTGTCATTTACTTTGTAAAGTAAGAAATAATTTTGTTGAGATAATGTTAAAAATTTTGATGAGTGATGAATGCACCAAAAATAAATTCCTAATTAACCAATAAAATAATATTGTAGTAGTAGTAAGAAGGATCGAATCCACAGAGAATTGAAAAATAATTATCTTTCTTGAAAAACGAGTAAAAAGCATACAAGGGGGGTTTTGTAGAATCCAATACGCAAAATATAAATTAAATAACGAGCAAAATAATATTAAATAAACTCTTGGCTGCAAATTAGAAACTGAAACATTTATAAAAAGAACTCCTATCAATGAAATAGCTTGCTTCAGTAATAAAATTGATCATAGAAGTAATGGTTTGTTTTACTGAAAATATGGCAAATCAGTTATAGTTGTCAGAAATGTTCCGACAACCAATCCTTCCTTATTCCTAAGCCAACCAAGAAAGTTTGTTAGTTGGTTATTCGCTGCCAAACAGTCCTAGGAACGTATAAAGGATTTAACTTGTCAACGGCCTTGAGAGCTAGAAAGACCTGATTCAAGTTGCTGGAGTTATTCGCGTGAACCAATCAACTAAACTACTTACCACCTCAGTGCGACACTGACTTCTACTTGGTGCTGGAATCACTCAAACAATTACAAATTTAAGGGGTTTGGCTAGCTACTTGAAATTTTTATTCTCGTATGAGGGGCCTTGTTGAAACATATTCAAAACAATAAATATATATAGGTGCAGGAAGAAATAAATAGCAGCTTTAAGGTCAGACACAAATTAATTCGATTAGATCTCACAAATACATTGTTGGAGTTTGCTAGATCTATCAACTAGGAAAAGAAAAATAAATCAGCCACTCATTGTGGACTTTTTAACACAAATGAGTTCTTAGAGAGTAGAAAAAAGAATAAAGATGAGGAGAAATTACAGAAGTAGCAAAAGCTGCTATGTGTAGTGTCGGGAAGAAGAGAGATGATGATTCTGCTTTGATAGCCACCCTCTTTATAGAAAAGGAGCTAGGGTTTTCTTCTTTTGTTGATTGAGATTCTTTTTGTTGATTTTTGGCTTATCCCAAGCCTTTTAGAATATTTTTCCCTTGATTTTCAGCCCCAGATTTTGGCTTCAATAATATCTTTTTTATAAATTTGAAAATTACACATTTAAATTTAAATCTGTTACTATGCACGACTCTTAGCATTGCCCAAGGCTAAGTTGTCTGAGGTAGGACCCAAGCTTTGCCCAAGGCTTGTTTCTGGGCTTAAGAATCTTTTCACAAACTCTTCCTCTTTTCATGTTGTTTTTTCTCGCTTCCTCCTTATATCTTGTACTAGAACAAAACATAAAAAATAACTCAGATTAGATAACATATCATCAAGTTTAACAACACAAAAGTAGGTGATAATGATGTCATTTTTAGGTAGTATCAAAAGTGGGTTATTAGATAACATACCATCAAGTTTAACAACCCAAAAGTGGGTGATAATGATGTCACTCATCACATGATAGATAATTTGACTTATTCATTTAAAGCATGAAATTTCGGACAAATTATAGAGGAGTCTTTTTTGAGTATTAATATTCACCCAAAAATAAGATAAAATTAATTAATATTTTTTTTGAATAAGCAACTCTCAAACAAGTCATGTTCAATGTGTAATTAAAGATAAACTTATAAATTAATATTAAGTAAGTTGGATTTGTGGCATAGAGATACAATTATCAATAAAAGTGTTTACTATTTCAAAACATTAAGTCTTGTGATAAACTCAACTATTATTATGATACTAATTACTTTTATAATATTGTGACTTAGTTTACTGGTTTAAGTATCTGTCATTTATCACATGACTTTTATAGGTACAAGGAATACGTATAAGATCTCCCATTTGTATAAAAATAAAAAATCATTCAAATTTTCATTTGTTCCCACGACTTTTATAGGAAGAAATAAAACCTACAAGATCTCTTATTTGTATAGAAGTACAAAATCAAATACTACAAGCTTATTGTAAACCTAAATAATAGATCAAGCCTCATTGGTGGAAAGTAACAGTTCCATTGGGGCGAGTTCATGACCTGCACAAGGTGTAAAAAGGACCGACGATTCTGCCTCTGCACTACTATGGATTACAGGCTCTACTATAATGATTTGGCTAATAAAAGGTGGAGGTGCCCCGATTAGCATTATGAGAGGTAAATCTTTATCATTATTTTAGTTGTATATGTATATATTTATGTGTAAATCCACTACATGTTATGCAGAGTAATGTGTATATATGTATTTCTAAAAGATAAATTGTGATGCTAATTAAGAAAGGGCAAGTTGCAAAACTTGTAGAAGGTGTACAAGAGATGCAAAATGTAGAATGCATCTCTCATGTCTCCTTTGGTTACTACAAGTGTTGCTTTAGGGACAGTCAATGTCGCACCTGCATTTATTATATGCAGAATACACAACCCTAATCTCCCCTAATCATCACTCTAGCTTAATGATTACGTATAATAGAAGTCTTATCTTCAGACTTTATGTCGACTATACATAAACTCCAGACTGCATTATCATATTTTTTGATTAACAACCCGAGCTTGATCACCTCTTTTAATTTAAATCTAGATGCCTGTGCCATCTTTGACTGCATAATACATAAATCCCTACAGTGCTAGTGACAGCATCTGCAGAGGCTCTAGATATGGAGATGGTGGACGACAAGGCTCTCTAACTAGTTGTCGTTAGTTCAGGTTCTGTAGTGGCCGTGCATTGGATGCTTTTATAAAAAATGCTTGTTGTACGACGGGTGATGATTGGACATGAAAGTTTGTATTTAGAATTTGGGTTTTGGAGAAGAGAAAGAAAAATCTTTGGAATTAATGAGAGAATAACTAAAGGACAATAGAGAATGTATATAAATATGTGTATATATATATTCCTTTTCTATCTCAAAAATTCTCGAACAATAATGCTACATCTTGCTTAAGTATGCATATTTATATTTGTAAAATATGTATATATAAAGTATATTTAAAAGAACTATGATGTAATAGTCGGATTTTGGAAATTATTGTAATGAAAATTAATGTTGCATATATGTTATTATAATGAATGGAGACTCGACACCTATAATTTGACAAAATTATGTATTAGATGATTTAAAAGAGACTATCAAAATTGAGGAAAACAAGGATGAAATCATGTAGAAGAACTGAGAGACTTCCAAAAATTGTTACAGGAAGGACTGATTTAAAACAGAATGAGGCCATCTGTAGAAGAGCTACAAAATTCCTAAAACCATTAGAAGAGGAATTGACTAAAATAGAATGGAGTATTTTGTAGAAGGATCGCGACAATTCCAAATTCATTACGAAGGGGGGGGAAGAGAAAGGAGGAAGGAGAGGGAGCAAGCATAAGGGAACACCATGGGCTAGGAAATGAGCTAAGGAGTAGAAGGGGAATCAACACGACCTGCTCTGTCCACAAACCAAGAAGGTGAATTCATTTCATCCCTTTGAAACTGAATTTGAATTACAGTGCCTATAAATTCATCTAATCATATTAGGAGCGGCCCCGTTGAAGATGGACAGGAGCAGGCGGTTAGGAACACTAACCATGACCATAAATATATATATATATATATATATACTAATGTGTGTTATATTGGTTAGGATTTCCCTAAGATTAGGGACGAATGATAGGATGAGGGAAAGAGCTCGAGTGAGGCTAAAAGACTGACGTTCTATGTGTAAAATAGAGAATACGCCATCATCCACAGGGAACGGTCCTATCATGTCTTTCTAGACCAGATAGGGGAGGGGAAAACATATACCCCTCAGAGATAAAAAGCCTAACGAGACACTTGATGCATTATGTATGTCAATATAGATATATATTTTTCAGACCATTCAGGCTCATTTCCCTTCTCTTTCTTTCTCTTTTCTTTTTTTTTGTCATATTTTTCAGGCAAATATCACAAAATTCATATTATTTAATTCATATGCAAATCATCAAGTTCCTATAAAATCATATAGCATGCTTGAAATCAAGAACAAATCACCTTCTTAGAACTACTAAACATGGAACATGCAAAACACAAACATAGACTTCATAATTTTAATTTTCTAGAAATATTTCTTAAGATGTTTAAGGAAATGCTAAATTTCTTACCAAAATCTCGAAGTTTTCCTACACCGTTCATCTTCTTCTTTTCTCCTTCTCTCTCTAGATCACTCTCTCTCCCTTTAAGCTCTTGAAAGATGGAAGAATGAAATAGAAGTGGTGATGAAATTAAAGAAAGGGATCCCTATTTATAGAAAATGGGGACTGTCAGATTTATGTTAAGTGGCAAAATTCGGTGAAGAGAGAGAGAGTTGAGTGGAAGATGATCGATTTGACACGACGCAATGGTAATGCAAAAAAAAAAGAGAAAACATTTCTCCCTTGGCAATGGCTCACAACCCAAGGCAGTGATGCACCGCCAAAGGCGGCGCACGGTTCCCAAGGGGTGGTGGCACACTGCCCAAGGCAGCAGTGCAAATCGCTTAGGCCGGTCGCACGTTACAGGTCTAGCCTGCAAGCGCTAGCCTACTGTCCTGTGCGCAAGGCCTAAAGTGCGTAGGGCATTACGTGCAAGCCTACTGTGCGGGCGACGCGCACATGGTGTAAGGCGCCTAGCCCTATTCGCGAACGGACTATCCTGCATGTGCACGACAAGACATGCGTGCTGGACTGGTCCCGCTCCCTGCACAAATTGGATGTGCATACACTATACAAGTCTTATGCTTAGTCGCGTGTGCACGCTCGTGCACAAGCGATGCCCGCACGGGCGAACCTCTCCCGCGGGATTTCTCCCCCTTTTTCATTTTCTCCTAAAAATTATTTTTTTAATAAAAATAATAATAAAGTATAAAATAAATCAAAATAATAATAAAATAAAACAATATTAATTGTTTAAATAAAAATAAAAAATAAAAATAAAATAAAGAAATTAGCATAAAATTGAAATGATGAATTTAAATCACGAATTACGATATAAAGCTGCGAAATAAATTTAAATGAGTTTAGGTGCCCTTAAGGCTTGAATAAATAGGAGTTTTCCAAAGACAAGTTTAACGCGATAGTAGGCAGGGTGTTACAGATGGACTTATTGAAAGATTTCAATTGCAAGATCCGGTACCATCCGGGAAAAGGGAATGTTGTGGCAGATGTACCCAGTAGGAAAAAAAAGGGGTTTTAGCACACATAATGATATGAGAATGACAATTACAAGGGACAAAACAAAATTTGGAAATCAAAGAACGGAGTCGGGGAATTTATCTAGCCTGCCTAAGCGTTTAACTAGTCTTAATTCAATGGGTTAAAGAAGGGTAGATTAAGGACCCTACGTTGCAAACAATCAAAAGGAAACTGGAATCAAATGTTATTTTGGACTTCGAGCTACACGAGGACAGTATAATCAGGTTCTGGGGCAGGGTATGTGTGCCTGATAACAGTGAACTGAACAGAGAAATATTAGCAGAACCCCATCACTCCAAATTTACTATAAATTCAGGCAGTAAAAAAATGTACCAGAATCTGCATAAACAATATTGGTGGGGTGGAATGAAGCGAGATGTGGCAGAATTTGTGTCCCGATGTCTCACATGTCAACGAGTAAAAACTGAACACTAAAGACCTAGTTGATTGCTACAACCTCTACTAATACTAGAATGGAAATGGGAACAAATTTCCATGAATTTTGTGGTGGGTTTACCAAGGACCTGACTGAGCCATGATACAATCTAGGTGATAGTAGAATGATTGACTAAGTTAGAACACTTCCTACTTACGAAGATTACAGATTGATTGGACAAGTTAGCCCGTTTATACATTAAAGAAATTGTAAGACTTCATGGATTACCTATCTCAATAGTGTCCGACAGAGACCCCAATTTTACTTATCGATTCTGGGAAAATTTTCAGTAGGTAATGGGGATGCAATTAAATTTAAATATTGTTTTTCACCCATAGATTGATGGGTAGACCGAAAGAGCTATTCAAACACTAGAATACATGGTACGGGCTTATGTTATGGAATTCGAGAGAGATTGGGATGAATACTTACCACTAATAGAATTTGTTTATCATAATAGCTACCAAGCCAATATTAAGATGGCCCCCCATGAGGCATTCTATGGTTGACCTTGCAGATCGCCTGTATGCTGGGATGAAGTAGGGGAGAGAAAAATACTCAGCCCAGAATTAGTAGAAGCAACCACAAAAAAAATAATTATGGTAAGGAGAAATCTGTAAACAGCTCAATATAGACAAAAGAGTAACGCAGATAATCGAAGGAAGGACATAGTGTACGAAGTAGGTGATCATGTGTTTGTAAGAGTCTCACCAATGATGGGCCTTCTAAGGTTTAGGAAGAAGGGAAAGTTGAGTCCACGTTTCATCGGACAATTTGAAGTGCTAGAAAGGATGGGAATGACCGTATACAAGATAGCACAACCACCAGAATATTCAGTGGTGCATAATGTATTTCATGTATCAATACTATGCGAGTATCAATCAGACCCTTCCCACATCATCCAACACGACTCAGTAGCTCTAGAAAAAGACTTGACCTATGAAGGAAGACAGGTGTGTACAGGTGACCACAGAAGCTTAAAGAAGGGGAGTGGTCGAATCACAAAGATGAAGGAAGGGAAGAGTGAGTGAAGGAATCCTTACAGCACCTAAGGATGAACTGAAAATACAGCAGTTGAATATTAAAAGACACATTAGATGGGGAATACAGGGAAGAGACAAGAGATAATTGGTAGAAACTATTATTACAGTGATTTGAAGCAGAATTAGCCTATGATTATAAGTGCCAATGAATGTTATTATGACTCTGTGGATTTCACATACAAGTACTAGTAGAGCTCACCTTAATAAATTTGCATGATTGTTTAGTTGGGTCTTTACTTATGAGGTATCCTTGAATTTATTTTTTGATTTATCATAATCCTATTATTTAAGAGAATTTTACTAAAATTCTTAAATGAAATAAAGAATCTGATTAGTAGAAACTAGTGTTATGCTATTGGCTTTCTTTTAAATATATGCATATATTATTTCTTGAAAAATAATAGTTTATTAAAGAATTGAATGTTTTTCCTAATACTCAAAATTCTTGGGTTCAACAAGAACATGAGATCATTAACTTTTTTTCAGAGATAAAAGATAAAATGATTAAAGAGATTGGTAGTAAGCCACCACTAAAGAATGGTACATAGTCAAAGATCGTCTCAGCCTAATAAATTAGTATAACTTATAGATATTTTCTCAAAGTTCTATTGAAGTGACTATAAAGTCTTAACTATCACTTAAAACTATATTACACAACATTTTATAAGTCTAAAAAAAAAAATCTTTCTTTTGATTGGACGACTAATATTATAGTAATATATCTCATTAGCAATTTAATATAATATGCTTAAATTAAGCGTATCGGATTCATTTATCATAGTTTGTTAAAAAAATAATAAATGCACAATTTCATGCTCTTCAAACTTATAACCTAATGTGTTGCAAGATCTCAAACCAACATATCAAATTCGTTATTCCTGTGAAACTCCTAGTGAAATGTGTGAAGGAAATTGAAGCCATTCAGCTGTAGTAATAATTTTAATTTTATCGACATAATTAGTTATTTATCATAAAGAAAACCATCCAAGAAAAACACATCTACAATAAAATATGTAAAGGTCCGGAACTTAAAAGGAAATAAAATCATAAATTAAATGCAGAAGCGAAACAATAGAGTTTATGGTGTACATTCCTTACACAATAATTTAGAATAGCTAATATAGATACGGGAATGTCCCTTCTAAAAGAAATTATGAAAATCAAGAAAATAAACAAAAAGCCAATAATTGAGTATTCTAGGATGACCTTCACTAGCTTTTGAAAGGAGTCTGGATTATGAACTATTCATAAACCTCTTGTTGATTGGGATATGGGACTTGGTCATCTTGATCTGAAATAGTTAATGGAAGGGTGAGCTACACTAGCCCAGTAAGAATATTGATCATTACTCACCGATACTGAAACTGAAGGTTGGTAAAAATCATAAAAATAACTAATGGAGCTCTTGATTTAAGTAAATTTATTTATCATAAAAAAAAATCATTTATTGCATATATTTACCATTACGAGATTTTTAAAATCGACCTATAGAGATGATAACTCAAATAACATCCCAATCTCATTTTCGAGTGAGCTATAATAATAACTTTCCCTTTTATTTGCCTGCTAGTATCCCTGGGGGCCCATAGGGATGTCCCACTACGCGTGAATCAATATCCAACATTGTCAACTAACCGGCCGTTCCCATATCCCATCCGATATGAGTGCCAAAAATACCAGCTCTCAATATCCCATCTGGTATAAGGGTGAATCGGGCCGTCCCAATACCCCGTTCAATATGAGCTACAAAATACCATTCATCGATACCTCGTTCAGTATGAGACAACGTTCATGGTAGAGTTCTCTATGCACCCGGTCCGTCCACCATCTCTCAGGATATCAAATAAGACTACCATTCATTAATTCACGTGACCAAACAATTTCATGTTCGCATATTAATTACAATTCACAAATCAACCGTAAATCATACAAGATAAGCAATATATATATATATATATCAAAGAAGCACAACTGAATCATTCAACCATTCCAGTATATCATAATGTATTTAAATCTGTAAATTCAACAATCAATTAAATCGGACAATAAATAAATGACTAACTAATTTCTAACTCCGTTGGTAACTTGTAATTATTCTCAAAATTTTCTAAATTATAAAAAATTACCAGATTACCGATTATTAAGCTTTAATTCCATAATAGAGAATAAGGTGAGGGATTCTTACCTGAATCGGTGTTCGAAATACCGAACTTGAAAAATAGAATGGTGAACACGATGGTTAAAAAATCGCACAAAATGGGAAATGGAAAGGGACTTATCAGAGGCGGTTTCGGGTTTTTCCCATGACACCGTCGCTAGGATTTGCCCCTAGTTTTCAGCTCATCCATCATTTGTTTTGCTCCAAGTTTGCCATGGGGGTGCTCGGATAGGAGAATTTTTACCTTTTTTGGCTGTTGGAGGTGGCTTCAACACGGCAGTCGGCTCCCTTCTCTAATGACTAGTTCTTTTTTTCTGGCGGGAGACTGGCGGCTAGGGTTTGGGTTCGGTGTGATGTGAGATATTTGTACCCGTCTTGCTTAAATCTATGTCGTTCATCATATTTGATATTGATCGTCCTATTGCGAGCTCGCGGATTGGCAACGTGGTCTCATGCATGGTACCAAGTCAGAGTGCCCTGCCAATCGGTGCACTCTGGTTTGTCAGGACTGCTGACTAGGCAGTCCTATGTGGCATAATTTTCTTTAATTGTGTTTTAACCCTAGTTTTCTAATTTTCTTTTAAAAACACCCTCCAACCCTAAATTTTCACCTATTTTTCCCAAAATTGTTTTCAATTTCATCTTCAATCTATTTTTTTCCTAATTCCACATTAAATAAAAATTTATTAATTTAAAATTATATTTTTATAAATTTTTTAAATTTTAAAATTAATCTCATGCCAAATTCTGGGCCCAGGTATTACAAAAATAATGAAAAAGGATTTTTGTATTGATGGCACAAGTGAAGCCTTACCGAGTGGGAACGAGTGCAACATGGCCTTGGTTTCTGTAAGATTTTGTTGGTACAAATCTTCTCCAAAGTTTCTTCCTTTAAAACTTATGACACGAGATTTAAACTGTAGAAAATATTAACATCGAACATCTACATTTTATATTTGTGTCTGAAGATTAAGAAAAATTAAAAGAAACTTGTTTTTTTTATTTCTTTGAACTAATGGAGGTTAAGTGCGTACCTTTTAGTTTAATGTATAATAAATAACTTGAGAGGTTATGTAGACTTTGGAAAACCAACTTTTCGCTATACCTCTTTGTTGCACCAGTCAAGAAGACTAAGTTTAATTGAAGAATAATTGAATTGTGATGGGAGGATAAATGACATACGATTGATTATTTTATATAGGCCATGGAAATTGTAGATTTTATCATACTATAACATATAAAATCTTTGAAATTAAGTAAAGAATCTATGGCTATATGGAAAGTGGTTCCATTTTTTGAAATCTTTAACTTAATGAGTAATCAATCGCTATTTGAGATGCGATTTTATTCTATTTATGTGATATCTTACTTAATATATATAAAATAATTAAAAATATTGATTTAATTAATTTTATGGTCGCCATATATATTAAAATTAGATTTTGAATTTTAATCCATGTGTTAAAAAACTTATTCCTCATTTATTTTTTAAAAAGTTAAAAAGGGTAATTTTATTGAGATAATTATATAAGTTTATCACCACGCATAAGGTAAAAGGCACGTTACACAAAAATATTGACTGTACTTTAAAATATTGTGATTAGTTTTTTAATGCAATATATCTGCTTTAAATCTTGTATTTATATACCAATATATAAAGATTACTTAGTAATTAACCTTAAAAACTTGATCTAATTGTTAAGAAAAATTTTGAAATACCCTTTAACATCCTACTCAAAGTATAGTGTAATATAAAATCCTAAGTCGATAACAATGTAAAATACATAAAGAAGGTAACCAACTTTTCAAAATACTTTTTCTTTCTATCAATCAAGGGGATTAACAAATTATTGAAGAAAAATTACAATGTAAGAAAAGAATAAATGTGTAGGGTTGATTATTTTGTGCAGGCTGTGAAAAACGTAAGTTTTATTTTATACTATAACTTATGAAATATTTGAACTCAAATAAAGAATCATAAACTATGTAAAGTAAATAAAGAATTATGGCTATTTAAAATGTTATTTCTTAAATAAAAAATCTATTACTATTTGGGACTTGATATTATTATACTTATTACATATTTTTCTAAATTTATATAAAATTCTTGTGAATATTGACTTTTTTATTTCTATGGTTGTCATTATAGTACAAAATAAGTCACTTCAAATAAAATTTACTTTTGAATTTAATCTTTATGCGGAAGAACTAATTAGCTATTTACTTTGAAAAGTATGAAACAATTTTATTAAGATAATGTTTAAATTTTACATAGTTTTACATTTTTTTTCAATTTTTAGAAGATGAGTTGTATAGGAATTCATAATTCTTGATGAAGATGGTGAGTATTATTGGAACAATGAAGCTCAAAAGAAAAAGTGAAGGAAGGAAAATGATATAGATAGGATAACTTTGAATATTTTCTATTAAGTAGTTTTTAATTTCGTAATTTTTATCTGTAGAATACCAATTTAATGATAAATATTAACCAAGTCTACCCTCTTCACATTTCTTTACCATACTTGACATACATACGTATGTATAGTTATTAACTTGATAATAGATTAAAATTAGATAATTAAGTGTTAAGTGTTTCAAAATATAAATAAATTTGTCGATCATAGAAGTATGACACCATAAACTTTCGTTAAAAAATTATAGAAACAAAACGCATAGGATCACAATCACTTAATAATTTTTTAACTTTATATTAGTGATTTAAGAATAAAAAATACATAACAAAATTAGCTAATTTTTTTAAATTTAAAGGTACAATTGTATCACATTTTTTATGTACACATATGATATGATAAAGTATGTGATAAAGTTGAATTTATTTTTTTAATTTGATATAATACTACTATATAAGATAAGTTCATCAAGTCCTTATAAGATATAGAGATTCTGACTAGATAGAAATTTGTGATTAGTAACTAGATTTTTTTTTCTTCAAATGTATTTGTTATTTTCTTATAAACAATAATTTATTAAACAATTGGATGTTTTTCGTAATATTAAAAAGTCTTGGCTTGATGAAAAATGTGATCATTAATTTTTGTTTTGTTAAGTATGAATGTTTGATGAACATACTAAATTTTTTATTTCATCCCTAAATTCCCGTTAATTCTTTTTATAATTGTGTGATTTTTATTAATTAATGTGATATATTTTTTGTTTCTTTTAAAAAATTTACTATACTTTACAATAATGTGATTAGTTATATTAATGTAATATTTTAGTTTAAATCATATATTTATATATTAATATATAAAAATCAGTTAAAATTTAATATCAAAAATATGATATAATTATCAATGAAAATTCTAAATACCTTTTAATAATCTACATCATGTAATATAAAAAATATAAGTCGATAATGATAACATTTTAAACTGTAAACTAAAGCTTTATATGGTCACAATATTTAGCACATTGTGAGCCTTTTAAATGATTGTATACTTATACAAACTTTATTTTGTAATATTAACTTAACTTATTACTGATCTTGTAAGTTTAATTAATGTGATACATTTGTAATTTTTTTGAGTTAACTTTAATTTTATCACTGACCTTGTACGAAATTTTAGAAAATAATTATACATAAAAAAATTATTCCACCACATAGTTTATTAGAGCTGGAAAATGAAAATTCATCCTCCTTGGAAGCTTTTCTATGCAAGTAATCAATTTGTTCTCGCTTCCTCTTAGCTCACAATCCACTTTTTTTTCATCACATTATGTTGTCTCTTCATTTTCATCTCAATTTTTAGCCTTAAAACTAATTTTTAGCATCAAATTTTTCCTCATATGATGTATAAATAAATGTATATAAATATATATGTATATAAAAGATGGAATTATCAATTAATATTAAGTAGCGAGGATTGGTGGTATAAAAATATAATTAGCGATTCAATATGTACTATTCCAAAATGTTAAGTCTTGTGATAGAATAAATAGTTATTAAGGTACTGATTACTTTTATAACTTATTGACTTAGTTTACTTTTCTAAGTATCTATCATTTGTCACACAACCTTTATAGGTAGAAAGAATATGTACAAGATCTCTTATTTGTATAAAAGTAAAAAATTATTCAAGTTTTCATTTGTTTCATGACTTTTATGGGTAGAAGAAATACCTACAAGATCTCCTATTTGTATAGAAGTATAAAATCAAATACTACAATCTTGCTATAAACCTAAATAACAGATGAAGGCTCATTAGTGGAAAGCAGCAGTTCAATCAGGGAAAGTTCATTACCTGCACAAGGTGTAAAAAAGATCGATGTTCCGCCTTCGCACTATTAGGGATTATTGACTCTTTCATGATGCTTTAGCTAATAAAAGGTGGAGGTGCCCCGACTGGCCTTATGAAAGGTAAATCTTTATCTTTATTTTGGTTGTATATGTATATATTATGTGTAAATCCACTACACCTTATGCTGAGTAATGTGTATATATGTGTTTCTAAAAAATAAACTGTGAAGCTGATGAAGAAAGGCAAGTCACAAAATTTGTAGAGGGTGTACAAGAGATCCAAAATGCAGAATGCACCTCTTGTATCTGCTTTGGTTGCTATAAGTGTCGTTTTAAGGACTCTTAGTGCCACAATTGCATTTATTATACACAGAATGCGCAACCCTAATCTTCCCTAATCATCACTCTGGCTTATTCAATACGTAGATTGGAAGTTTTATCTTTCAAATTTTATGTCTACTATACGTAAAATTAGAACTGCATGATCATATTTTTTTATTAACGGCCTGAGCTTGATCACTACTTTCAATTGGAATCTGGATACACGAGCCATCTTCTAGTGCATAGTACACAAATCACTACAGTGCTGGCGGTAGCATCTGAAGAAGCTCTGGTTGTGAAGGTGGTGGATGACAAGGCTCTCTAATTAGTCATTTTTGGTCAGGTTCTGTTGTTTCCATGCATTGGATGCTCTCATCAAAAGTGCTTCTTGCTATATGATGGGTGATAATTAGACTTGAAAATTTGTGTTTAGAATTTAATTTTTGAGAGGAGAAAGAAAATCTTTTGGAATTAATGAGAGAAAAACTAAAGGACAACATAAATTTTTGTTAAAAAGTTTTACAAACAAAATTTGGAGGATTACAATCACTTAATCCTTTTCCATTGTAGATACGTTTTTCTTGGATGGCTATATAAGAACTTATATCAATTGTCCTTTAGTTCTTCTATCATTAATTCTGAAGAGTTTTCTTTCTATTCTCCAAAACCAAAATTCCGAACACAAATTTTCAAGTCTAATCATCACCCATCATACAGCAACAAACAGTTTTGATAAGAGCATCTAATGCATGCGCACCACAGAACCTGAACAAACGATGACTAGTTAGAGAGCCTCGTCATCCACCACCTCCACACCCAGAGCCTCTACAGATACTGCCGCTAGCACTATAAGGATTTGTGTACTATGCGATGGAAGATAGCATGTGCATCAAGATTCTAATTGAAAGCGGTGATCAAGCTCCAGCCATTAATTAAAAAACATGATCTTGCAGTCTGAATTTCATGTACAGTCGATATATATTATAATAGACGAAACTTCCCATCTACATAATCATTAAGCTAGAGTGATGATTATGGGAGGTTAGGACTATGTTGGATTTCATGTATAGTCAATATTAAACTTACAAGATCAGTAATAAATTAAGTTAATATTAAAAAGTAATATTTGTACGAGTATTCAATCATTTTAAAGGGTCACAAGGTGCTAAATGTTGTGACCATGTAAACCTTTAGTTTATAGTTTAAAATATTATCATTATCGACTTATATTTTTTATATTACACTAAGTAGGATGTTAAAAGGTATTTTAGAATATTCATTAACAATTATATCATGTTTCGGTTAGTAATTTTTGACAAATTTTTATATATTGGTATATAAATATATGATTTAAATTAAATTATTGAATTAAATTAACTAATCACATTATTATAAAGTATAGGAGATTTTTTAAAAGAAACAAACAAATGTATCACATTAAGTAATGAAAATAAAGCAATCTATGAAAAGAAACAATGAGAATTTAGGTATGAAATAAAAAATTTAGCATGTTGATCAACAATTCATACTTAACAAACAAAAAATTAATGATCATATTTTTCATGAAGCTAAGACTTTTAAATATTAGGAAAAATATCCAATTGTTTGATAAACTATTGTTTCCCAGAATATACAAACCCATTTGAAGACAAAAAAAATCTAGTTTGATATCACAAATTTTTACAAAATTAGAATCTTGATATCTTGTAAGAATTTTGATGAAGTTCTCTTATATAATAGTATTATGAAAAAATTAAAAAAATAAATTCAAATTTACCACACACTTCTTTTATATAAATCATATGTGTACATAAAAACTTAGCTAAATTTTGTTACATATTTGCTATTCTTAAATCACTAGTTTAAAATAAAAAATTATTAAGTGATTGTGATTCTCTAAGTTTTGTTTCTATAATTTTTTGATAAAAATTTATGGTTTCATACTCGTATGGTCGACAAATTTATTTATATTCTAAAGTACTTAACACTTAATTATCTAATTTTAATAATTTATCAAGGTAATAATTATACATACATATGTATGTACGCATGGTAAAGAAATGTGAAGAGGATGGACTTGGTTAAATGTTATCATTAAATTGGTCTTCTAAAGACAAAAATTACGAAATTAAGAAATAGTTAGCAGGAAATATTCAAAGCTATTTCCATCTATCTCATTTTCCTTAAGTCACTTTTCCTTTTGAGCTTCATTATTCCAATAACACTCACCATCTTCATCCAAAATTCTGAATTCCCATAAAACTCATCTTTTAAAAATTAAAAAAAAAAGTTGTAAAACCATATAAATTTTTTAGAGAATTTTTTAGATTAAAAAGACCAAAAAATCGAGTTTTTGTTACTTATAATTCAAAAAACAATATTGCAGCGTAATTAACTTTTAACATTATCTAAACAAAATTGTTTCTTACTCATCACGTTTTAAATAGTGACAATTCTTTATTAACTTAAAATAGTTTATGATTCTTTACTTGAGTTCAATGATTTCATAAGTTACAATATAAAATAAGACTTACTGTAATATCCATCTTGTAAAAAAATTGTAAAATTCTACTCTAAAGAATTTAAGAGAGAATGCAGAAGTGAAAACTTAGTGTGAATTAGGAGGAAGCGAGTGACTGGCTTTGAGGGTGCTGACCTTTCCTTCTAAGAGGTAACAATTTTTGGTCATTGTTCTAATGATGTTTAGGTTCCTCTTTAGCTGTTCACTTATCCCCTACTCCCTCTTCAAAATAGAAACAAATCGAGCTCAACAAGGATCTATTTTTGTTGTACCTTCGAACAGTGCATGTATGTTAGCCTTCCTTTCCCTTTTCTGATTTCGATTCTTAAATTTATTATGCTTTTAAGGTTCATTTAGGTTCTTATAAGGGTCTAGCTTCATTTAATCCAAACTTCAGTGACAAATCTACTTCTAAAAATAATTGGTTTGACAAAAATAAATTGTAACCCACTATTGATAATGATAGAACTTTATAACCACCAATAAGGTAAAAAGCCACGTTACACAAAAACATCGATAGTACTTTAAAATAATGTGATTACTTATTTTAATGCAACATCTCTATTTTAAATCATATGTTAGTAATTAACCTTAGTAACATGATCTAATTGTTAATGAAAATTTTGAAATACACTTTAACATCCTACTCAAAGTATAGTGTAATATAAAAACATAACTCGATTACGATAACAATATAAACTACACAAAGAAGGTAACCAACTTTCTATGATACTTTCACTTTTCATCAATCAAGAGGACTAACTAATTATTAAAGAACAATTACAATGTGAGAGGAGAATAAATGTATAGGGTTGATTATTTTGTTCAAGCAGTGAAAAAGGTAAGTCTTATATAACTTATGAAATATTTGAACTCAAATAAAGAATCATAAACTATTTAAAGCAAATAAAGAATTGTGGCCATTTAAAACGTTATTTCTTAAATAAAGAATCCATGGCTATCTGGGACTTGATTTTATTATACTTATTAGATATTTTACTTAATTTATATAAAATTCTTATAAACATTGATTTTATTAGTTCTATGGCTACTTTTATAGTACAAAATGAGTCGTTTCAAATAAAATTTACTTTTTAAATTTAATCTTTGTGCGGAAGAATTTATTAGTCAATTACTTTGAAAAGTAAGAAATAATTTTGTTAAGGTAATGTTAAAAGTGTTTATGAGTGATGAATCTACTAAAAATAAATTGCAAATAAACCAATAAACCAATATTTTAGTAGTGGTAAGAAGAATCGAATCCACAGGGAATTGAAAACCAATTATCTTTCTTGACCAGTGAGTAAAAAGCAAACAAGGGGGGGTTTTGTAAAATTCAATGCGCGAAATATGAAATAAATAATGAACAAAATAATATTAAACAAACTCCTGGCTGCAAATTAAAAACTAAAACAATTATAAGAAGAATTCCTACTCAATGAAATAGGTAGCTCTAGTAATGTAATTGATCATAAATGCAAGGGTTCATTTGAGCCAAAATATGGCAAATCAGTTATAATTGTTGAAAATGTTCTGACAACTAATTCTTCCTTATTCCTAAACCAACTAAGAAAAGTTTGTTAGCTGGTTATTCATTGCCAAACAGTCCTGGGAACGTACATAGAATTTAACTAAGTTAATAGCCTTGAGAGCTAGAAGGACCTAATTCAAGTTGTTAGATTCATCTGCATGAACCAGTCAACTAGACTACTTACCACCTTAGTGCAGCATTGATCACTACTTGGTGCAAGAATCATTCAAACAATTACGGATTTAAGGGGTTTGGCTAGCTACTTGTGATTTTTCTTCTCATATGACAGGTCCTGTTCAAATGGATTCAAAAAAATAAATATATATAGGTGCAGGAAGTAAATAAATAGTAGCTCTAAAGTAAAACTCAAATTAATTCGATTAGATCTCACAAATACATTGTTGGAGTTTACTAGATCTATCAACTAGGAAAAAAAAAATTAGCCACTCATTATGGGCTTTTAAACACAAATGAATTCTTAGATAGCAGAAAAAAGAATAAAGATGAAGAAAAAATTGTAGAAGTTGCTGTGTGTGGCACCAAGATGAAGAGATATGAGGATTCTACTTTGACAACCACCCTCTTTGTAGAAAAGGAGCTAAAGTTTTCTTTTTTTGTTGATTAAGATCCTTTTCCTTGATTTTTGGCTTATCCCAAGCCTTCTAGAATATCTTCTCCTTGATTTTCAATCCTTGATCTTGGCTTGAATAATATCTTTTTTACAAATTTGAACAACACACGTTTTAATTTAAATCTGCTACTGTGCGCACCTCTTAGCCTTACCAAAAGCTAAGTTGTCTGAAGCAGGACCCAAGCTTTGCCCAAGGCTTGTTTATAGGCTTATGAATCTTTCACGAACTCTTTCTCTTTTCATGCTATTTTTTCTCATTTCGTCCTTATATCTTGTACTGTAGTAAAACATAAAAAATACCTAGGATTAGATAACATACCATCAAGTTTAACAACCCAAAAATGGGTAATAATGATGTCGTTTTTAGGCACTATCAAACTCCCCAACATTTATCTTGTGCTTGCCCTCAAGCACTGCACAATACACTTCATCATTCCCCTTCTCTTCACCTCACTTACTCCCAATCATTTCATCACAACCCATATGTTACACCTCAACTCTTAAGTTACAAGAATAACCATCAACTAGTAATTTATAGGCTTGAGTTTTATGGAACCATACCAATGAATAACCACTTTTGACAACATCCAAACACGATATGAGAGAGTTTTATAAATTTAACACATAAAAATTTCATTGAGTGGAATAGCCAATACCTAGTAGAACAGCCACCAAACATGTCCAAATATAAGGATTCATGCCAAAAAAAGAAAAACTTGAGCACCTTTGCTTGCTTGAAATGTCACCAACCTTTCGACGCGAGGGCAAACATTTGTGATGAAAGCACTTGGTTACTTAGTTGGTCACCAGTTTTAAATGGCTATGCTTCTTGTAGTTATTTAACTAGAGGAGTAGATTATTATTTCTATTCTCTTTTTTTTTCTTTCATTGTGAGTTTGTTTTACGTTCTATCTCACTCATCACATGATAGATAATTTGATTTATTCATTTAAAGCATAAAATTTTGGATAAATTGTAGAGGAGTTCTTTTTGAGTATTAATATTCACCCAAAAATAAGAGAAAATTAATTAATTTTTTTTAATAGGCAACTATCAAACAAGTCATGTTCAATATGTAATCAAAGATAAAATTATGAATTAAGATTAAGTAAGCTTGATTGATGGCATAGAGCTGCAATTATCAATAAAATGTGTACTATTCCAAAACAATAAGTCTTATGATAAAATAAACCACTATTATGATATTGATTACTTTTATAACATTGTTACTTAGTTTACTTGTTTAAGTATCTGTCATTTGTTACATGACTTTTATAGGTACAAAGAATACGCATAAGATCTCCTATTTATATAGAAGTAAAAGATCATTTAATTATTCATTTGTTCCCATGACTTTTATGGGAAGAATAAAAACCTACAAGATATCCTATTTGTATATAAGTACAAAATTAAATACTACAAGCTTGCTGTAAACCTAAAAAAATATCAAGGCTCATTGGTGGAAACCAGCAGTTCCATCGGGGTGAGTTCATGACCTGCACAAGGTGTAAAAGGACCAACGATTATGTCTCTACACTACTAGGGATTACAGGCACTACCATGATGCTTTGCTTAATAAAAGGTGGAGGTGCCCTCACACTATGTGAGGAAATCTTTATCATTATTTTATTGTATATGTATAGATTTATGTGCAAATCCACTACATGTTATGCAGAGTAATATGTATATATATGTTACTAAATGATAAACTATGATGCTGATTAAGAAAAGGCAAGTAGCAAACTTTGCAGAGGGTGTACAAGAGATCCAAACTACAGAATGCACTTCTTGTGTCTCCTTTGGTTGCTACAAGTGTCGCTTTAAGGGAAGTCAATGCCGCACTTGCATTTGTTATATGTAGAATGTACAGCCCTAATCTTCATTAACCATCACTATAGTTTAATGATTACACAAATTAAAAGTGTCATCTTTCAGACTTTATGTCGACTATACGTAAACTCTAGACTGCATGATCATGTTTTTTTATTAACGGCCCGAGCTCGATCACCACTTTTAATTGGAATCTGGATGCACATGCCATCTTCGACCGTATAGTACATAAATCCCTACAGTGCTAATGGCAGCATCTGCAGAGGCTCTGGGCATAGAGGTGGTGAACGATAAGTCTCCATAACTAGTTGTCGTTTGTTCAGATTTTGTGGTGGCCATGCATTTGATGCTCTTATCAAAACTGCTTGTTGTTGTATGATGGGTGATAATTAGACTTGAAAATTTGTGTTTGAAATTTGCGTTTTGGAGAAGAGAAAGAAAAATCTTTTGAATTAATGAGAGAATGGTTTATTAAAGATATATAGAGGATTCTTGAGTTCAATAAAAATGAGCTCATTAAATTTTTTTCAGAGATAAAAGATAAAATGATTAAATAGATCAATAGTAAGCCACCACCAAAGAATGGCAGATAGCCAAAGATCGTCTCAGCCTACAAAATTAGTATATCCTATATAACTAGTAAAACAAGCAGAAATTTTTTTTATCAAAGTTCTATTGAAGTGACTATAAAGTCTTACCTATCACTAAAAACTATATCTCTTATAAAACATCTTATCACTCTAAAAATTATTTCTTTTGGTATGGCGACTAATATTGTAGTAATATCTCTGATTAATAATTCAGTTTAATATGCTTAAACTAAGAATATTAAATTTATTTATCATAGTTTGTTAAAAAAATAGTAAATGCACAATTTAATGCTCCTCAAACTTGTAACATATCTTATAAGATCAGGAACCAACATATCAAATTCTTTCTTCTAGTGAAGCTCCTAGTGAGATGTGTGAAGGAAATTGAAGTCATTCAGTTGCAATAATAATTTTAATCTTTTCCATATAGTTAGTTATTTATCATAAAGAAAACTGTCCAAGAAAACACATCTACAATAAAATTAATCGAAAAGAATTTTGGTATTGATGGCACAAGTGAAGTCTTACCGAGTGGGAATGAGTGCGACACAGCCTTGGGTTCAGTAAGATTTTGCTGGCACAAATCTTTTCCAAAGCATCCTCCTTTAAACATTATGACATGAGATTTAGATTATAGAAAATACTAACATTGAATATATAGATTTTATATTTGTGCCTTAAGATTAAGAAGATTGGAAAGAAACTTTTTTTAGCCTATCATTTGTCAAACGACTTTTATAGGTAGAAGGAATATGTACAAGATCTCCTATTTGCATAAAATTAAAAAATCATTCAAGTTTACATTTGTTCCATAACTTTTATGGTAGGAGGAATACCTACAAGATCTCCTATTTGCATAGAAGTAAAAAATCAAATACTACAAGCTTGCTAAAAACCTAAACAACATATCAAGGCTCATTAGTGGAAAGCAGCAGTTCCATCGAGGCAAGTTCATTAGCTGCACAAGGTGTAAAAAGGCTCGATGTTCTGTCTTTTCACTACTAGGGATTACTGATTCTACCACGACACTTTAGCTAATAAAAGTTGGAGGTGCCCTGACTAGCCTTATGAGAGGTAAATCTTTATCTTTATTTTGATTTTATATGTATATATCCATATGCAAATCTAGTACACATTATGCTTAGTAATGTGTATGTATGTGTTTCTAAAAGATAAATTATGATGATGATGAAGTAAGGGCAAGTATGACACCATAAAGTTTTGTTAAAAAATTATAGAAACAAAACTTAAAGTATCACAATCACTTAATAATTTTTTCTTTCAAATTAATGATTTAAGAATAAAAAATATATAATAAAAATTAGCTAATTTTTTAAATTTAAAGTTACAAATATTTCACATTTTTCATGTACACATATGGTGTACGTAAAAAACGTTTGTGGTAAAGTTGAATTTACTTTTTTGATTTGTCATAATATTATTGTATAAAAGAAGTTCATCAAAATCCTTACAAGATATCAAGATTCTAATTTGTTACAAATTTTCAATATGCGACTTGATTTTCTTTGTCTTCATATGCATTTGTTATTTTATGAGAAACAATAGTTTATTAAACAATTAGATTTTTTCCTAATATTCAAAAGTCTTGGGTTCATGAAAAATGTGATCATTAATTCTTTTTTTCTTGTTAAATATTTTAAACTGTAAACTAAAGGTTTATATGGTCACAACATTTAACACATTTTGAGCTTTTTAAATTATTGAATACTCATACAAACTTTACTTTGTAATATTAACTTAATTTATTACTGATCTTGTAAGTTTAATTAATGTGATACATTTGTAAGTTTTTGGAGTTGGCCTTAACTTATTACTGACCTCGTACAAATTTTAAAAGATAATTATACATAAAAAAATTATTCCACCACATGGTCTATTAGAGCTTAAAAATGCAAAATTCAATCTCCTTGGAAGCTTTTCTATTCAAGTAGTCAATTTGTTCTCTCTTCCTCTTAGCTCACAGTTAACTTTTTTTTCCTCACATTATGTTGTCTTTTTATTTTTACCTCAATTTTTAGCCTTAAAACTAATTTTTAGCCTCAATTTTTTTCTCATATTATGTATAAAGGGATACACATAAATATGTATATATATATATAAAAGATGGAATTATCAATTAATATTAAGTAGGTGGGATTGGTGGCGTAGAGATGCAATAAGCAATTCAACGTGTACTATTGCGAAACATAAATTCTTGTGATAAAATAAACTTCTATTAAGAAGCTGAATACTTTTATAACTTTGTGACATAGTTTACTTGTTTGAGTATCTATCATTTTTCAGACGACTTTTATAGGTAGAAGGAATACCTACAAGATCTCCTATTTGTATAGAACTGAAAAATCATTAAATTTTTTATTTGTGCCACGACTTTTATGGGCAAAAGAAATACCTACAAGATCTCCTAGTTGTATTGTTGGAAGGCTCATAAATAGATATTCGAGCTTGTCTCGATGCTCTCAAATAAAAGAAAAGCTTGCAATAGTAATATATAACATTACGATCAATTTTAATAGCATTTTCCTTAGGAGTTACAAGAACCATATTCCCAAGTTGATTATTTTCCTCAGAAAAAACTTCACCAGCTCTATTTCATGTTCAGCAAACTTGTAACCTGATATCTTGCTAAACGTAATCTTGTATGGATCAGAAATAAGCATATCAAGTTCGTTCTTCTAATGAAGCTCCTAGTGAGATGTGTGAGGAAAATTGAAGCCATTCAGTTGCAGTAATAATTTTAATTTAATCTATTTAGTTAGTAATTTATCATAGAGAAAATCATCCAATAAAAATACATCTACAATGGAAAATGATGTTGGTATAGATGGCACAAGTGAAGCTTTACCGAGTGGAAATGAGTGCAACATGGTCTTGGGTCCCGTATGATTTTGCTAGTATAGATCTTTTCCAAAGCTTCCTCCTTTGAACCTTATAACATGAGATTTAGACTGTAGAAAATATTAACATCGAATATTTAGATTTTATATTTGTGCCTGAAGATTAAGAAGAATGGAAAGAAACTTGTTTTTTTTTTCTTTCTCGAACGAGTGGAGGTTAAGTGCGTACCTTTGAGTTTAATCAATAATAAATAACTTAAGAGGTTATGTAGGCTTTGGAAAACCAACTTTTGACTATACTTTTTTGTTGCACCAGTTAAGAAGACTGAGTTTAATTGAAGAATAATTAAATTATGATGGAGGAATAAATGACATACGGTTGAGTATTTTATATAGGCCATGAAAAATATAGATTTTATGACACTACAATTTATAAAATCTTTGAATTAAATGAAGAATCGATGGCTATTTGCAAAGTGGTTATATTTTTTGAAATCTTGAACTTAAACGAAGAACCTATCACTATTTGAGACACGATTTTATTATATTCATGTAATATCTTACTTAATATATATAAAATTAATTAAAAGAAATATTTGATTAATTCTATGGTCACCAACTATATTAAAATTAACTTTTGAATTTTAATCCATGGGCTAAAGAACTTATTCGTCATTTATTTTTTTTAAAGTGAAAAAAAGACCAATTCTATTGAGTTAATGATAGAAGTTTATCACAACACTTAATGTAAAAAGTCACGTAGCACAAAAATATCGATTGTACTTTACAATAATGTGATTAGTAATTTTAATGTAATATCTCTACTTTAAATCATGTTTTTGTATACCAATATATAAAAATTGGTTAGTAATTAACCTTAGAAACATGATCTAATTGTAAATGAAAATTTTGAAATACTCTTTAACATCCTACTCAAAGTATAGTGTAATATAAAAATATAAGTCGATAATGATAACAATATAAAATACATGGAAAAGGTAACTAACTTTCCATAATATTTCTTCTTTGCATCAATCAAGAGGACAACTAATTATTGAAGAACAATTACAATGTGAGAAGAGAATAAATGTATAGGATTGATTATTTTATGCAGTCTGTGAAAATGTAAGTGTGACATCTCGATGCCCGAGAGCAATAACATCAAGTTTATCTATCAAACAAAATTTTCTTTTTTGAATATACTATCTATTATATTTGAAGTTTTACTATAAAATTTTATTATTTTAATAATTATAACTCTAATGCATGCAGATGCCTAAATCGATACCAAGGAGGCAATGAGGACACTGCTACCTTTAAGAAAGGGGAATTACATTATATCAGTAAATGGTTAAGATAAACAGTTCAGTATCCACCCAATCAAATAGTAGGGTTCTTATCAGTAAACAGTAAGTAGTGACAACAATCATAACAATAATTTCAGTAATATCCCTCCTGAATACTGAATAAATGTATTTATAAAATATTTTAGTTATTAAATTTTGATTAGTTCTTTTTATTCTTTCTTAATTATTCATCTAGAGTCCATCTTTTATTCATAATTCCCTTAATTAACTTTTTTTTTCTAGAGCTTTATTTATTTTATTTCATTTTGATAATTTATTTCTTTTATTTATTTTTATAATTATATTTTTTTTTTAATTTTGTTTTGATAATTTACTTTTTTTATTTACTTTATTCTATTTTTCTTTATTAATTTTTGAATTATTTTAAAACTGGTATATTTCGTTCATTTTCTAAATTTAATTTATTTTAAATTTCTTTTTTTTTCTAATTTTGCTCTTTGCAGAAAACTAATCCACAAAGAGATATATATATATATATATATTTTTTATTTTCCAAACCCATACCTTCCCATCTCGTTTATGTTTTTCCATATTACCATCCTTTAATAAACAGTTATCAAATGCAAGTATACATAAAAATCCATCCAGTTTATAGATTTTAAACCAATTGAACACATGACGCGCACACACACATTAATTCAATCTTAAAACCACAATAGATATCATATTTAAAAACTAACTTCATTCATAATGCTTCTATAAAACACCATTACATGCATAAAATATATTACTATAGTCCTACCTTCCTAAAGAATTCAAAAACAATCTACATGCGGGAACAAATCAACTTCAGATGATTAGAGAACACAGACGGGTTGCCTGCAGTGTCAACAGTGGGTTACAATTTGTTTTTGTCAAACCAATGATTTCTGGAAGTAGATTTGTCACTAAAGTTTGGATTAAATGAAGCTAGACCCTTATAAGAACTTAAATGAACCTTAAAAGAATACTAAATTTAAGAATCGAAATCAAAAAAGGAAAAAGAAGGCTAACATACCTGCACTATTCGAAGGTGCAGCAGAAACAAAGCCTGGTTGAGCTCGATTTATTTCTATTTTAGAAAGGGAGTAGGGGAGAAGTGAACAGCTTAAAAGGAAAACATCATTAGAACAATGAACAAAAATTGCTTACCTCTTACAAGGAAAGGTCTGAACACATCTGCACCCTCACAGCCAGTCACTCTCTTCCTCCTGATTCACACTCTGTTTTCACTTTTGCACTCTCTCTCAAATTCTTTAGAGTATAATTTTACAATTTTTTTACAAGATGGATATTACAATAAGTCTTATTTTATACTATAACTTATGAAATCATTGAACTCAAGTAAATAATCATAAACTATTTAAAGTAAATAAAGAATTATCGTTATTTAAAATGTGATAAGTAAGAAACAATGTTATTGAGATAATGTTAAAGTTAATCACGCTACAGTATTTTTTTTTTTGAATTTTAAGTAACAAAAACTCTATCTTTTGGTCTTTTTAATCTAAAAAATCCTCTAAAAATTTTATAGTTTTACAACTTTTTTTTAATTTTTAGAAGATAAGTTTTATGGGAATTCAGAATTCTGGATGAAGATGGTGAGTGCTATTGGAACAATGAATCTCAAGGAAAAGTGACTTAAGGAAAATGAGATTGATGGAAATAGCTTTGAATATTTTCTGCTAATTATTTTTTAATTTCATAATTTTTGTCTTTAGAAGGCCAATTTAATGATAATAGTTAACCAAGTCCATCCTCTTCACATTTCTTTGCCATCCACACAAAAATATGTATGTATATTACCTTGATAATTGATTAAAATTAGATAATTAAGTATAAAATACTTCAGAATATAAATAAATTTGTTGACCATACAAGTATGAAATCATAAATTTTTATCAAAAAATTATGGAACAATACTTAGAGAATCACAATAACTTAATAATTTTTTATTTCAAATTAGTAATTTAAGAATAAAAAATACTTCACAAAATTTAGCTAAGTTTTTATGTACACGTGTGGTAAAGTTGAATTTTTGTTTTGATTTTGTCATAATACTATTATATGAGAAAACTTCATCAAAATCCTTATAAGATATCTAGATTCTAATTTGGTAGAAATTTGTGATATCCAACTAGATTTTTTTTGTTTTCAAATGGGTTTGTTATTTTCTGAGAAACCATAGTTTATTAAACAATTAAATAGTTTTCCTAATATTCAAAGGTTTTGGCTTCATGAAAACTATGATCATTAATTTTTTGTTTGTTAAGTATGAATTGTTGATCAACATGCTAAATTTTTTATTTCATACCTAAATTCTCATTATTTCTTTTCATAGATTGCTTTATTTTTATTACTTAATGTTATACATTTGTTTGTTTCTTTTAAAAAATCTCCTATACTTTATAATAATGTGATTAGTTATTTGAATTTAATATTTTAGTTTAAATCATATATCTATATACCAATATATAAAAATTGATTAAAATTTAATATCGGAAATATGATCTAATTGTTAATGAAAATTTTAAAATATCTTTTACCATCATGCTTAGTGTAATATAAAAACTATAAACTAAAGGTTTACATGGTCACAATATTTAGCACCATGTGACCCTTTAAAATGAGTGAATACTCGTACAAACGTTACTTTGTAATATTAACTTAATTTATTACTGATCTTGTAAGTTTAATATTGACTATACATGAAATCGATACAACCCTAACCTCCTGTAATAAACACTCTAGCTTAATGATTATGTAGATGGTCAAAGATCGTATCAGCCTAAAACATTAGTATATCCTATATAAATGGTAAAACAAGTAGAAGAAATTTTCTCAAAGTTTAATTGAAGTGGCTATAAAGTCTTAACTATCATTGTTATATAACATCTAATCACTCTTTAAAAAAATCTTTCTTTTGATGGGATGACTAACATTGAAGTAATATATCTCATTAGTAATTCAATCTTATATGCTTAAACTAAGTGTATTGTATTCATTTATCATAATTCGTTAAAAAATAATAAATAGATAATCATATGTCAAATTTAAATCAACGGATGATCAATATTGTTGGAAGGCTCACACACAGATATTCGAGCTTGTTTCGATACTCTCGAGGAATAGGAAAGCTTGCAATAATAATATGCAACATTACGGTCAATTTTAAGAGCATTTTTCTTAGGAGTTATAAGAATCGAATTCCCAAGTTAATTGTTTTCCTCATAAAAAATTCATTAGCTCTACTTCATCTTCATCAAACTTGTAACTTGATATCTTGTTGAACTTAATATTGTATGGATTAGGAATAAACATATAAAGTTCGTTCTTTTAGTGAAGCTCCTAATGAGATGTGTGTGAAGCCATTTAGCTAGAATAATAACTTTAAGTGTATCCATATCATTAGTAATCTATCATAAAGAAAATCATCCAAGAAAAACACATCTACAACGAAAAAGGATGTTGGTATTGATGGCACAAGGCAATCCTTACCGAGTGGAAACGAGTGCAACATGGTCTTGGGACCCATAAGATTTTACTCGTACAGATCTTCTCTAAAGCTTCCTCATTTAAACCTTATGACCTGAGATTTACACTGTAGAAAATATTAACATCCAACATTTAGATATTATATTTTTGCCTGAAGATTAAGAAAAATAGAAAGAAACTTGTTTTTTTTTTCTTCGAATGAATGGAGGTTAAGTGCATAACTTTGAGCTTTATTATAATAAATAACTTTAGAGGTTATCTGGTCTTTGGAAAATAAACTTTTTGCTATATCTTTTGTTACATCAGTCAAGAACACTGAGTTTAATTAAAGAACAATTGTGTTATGGGAGGATAAATAACATACAGTTGAGTATTTTATATAGGCCGTGGAAAATATAGATTTTATTATACTAAAACTTAGAAAATATTTGAACTTAAATGAAAAATCTATGGCTATTTTAAAAGTAATTTCATTTTTTAAAATCTTGAACTTAAATGAAGAATCAAACGCTATTTGAGATGCGATTTTATTATATTTGTATGATATCTTACTTAATATATATAAAGTAATTAAAAACATTGATTTGATTAATTACATGGCCACCAACTGTATTAAAAGATGGAGGTTCCCCAACTGACCTTATGAGAAGTAAATCTTTATCATTATTTTTATTGTATATGTATATATTCATGGTGAAATCCACTACATGTTATACTGAGTAAAGTGTATATATGTATTTCTAAAAGATAGACTGTGATGCTGATGGGGAAAGGTCAAGTCACAAAAGTTGTAGAGGGTGTACAGAAGGTTAAAAACGCATAATACACCTCTTGTGCTTGCTTTTGTTGCAACAAGAGTCGCTTTAAGGACTGCGAGTGGCACTTGCATTTATTATATGCCGAATGCATAGCCCTAATCTCCAATCATCATTCTAGTTTAATGATTAAACAGATTAAAAGTTTTATCTTTCTGACTTTATGTTGACTCTACGTAAGATCTAGACCGTATGATCATGTTTCTTTATTAACGGCCCGAGCTTGATCACTTCTTTCAATTAGAATTTGGATGCACGTGCCATCTTTCACCCGTAGTACACAAATCCCTACAGTTTTAGCAATAACATCTCCAGAGGCTCTGAGTGTAGAGGTGGTGGGCTACAAGACTCTCTAACTAGTCATCCTTTGTTCAGGTTTTGTAGTGCCCATGCATTGGAAGCTCTTATCAAAAGTGCTTGTTGCTGTATGAGGGGTGATGATTAGACTTCAAAATTTGTGTTTGGAATTTGGGTTTTAGAGAAGAAAAAAAAAACTCTTTGGAATTAATGAGAGAAGAACTAGAAGACAATAGAGGATATATATATGTATATTCTTTTTCTACCTCAAAAGTTCTCTAACAATAATGCTACATATTGTTTAAGTAAGCATATTTATATTTATAAAAAATGTACATATATAGTATATTTAAAAGAAATATAAGGTATCCTTGAATTTATTTTTTGGTTTATCATAATCCTATTATTTAAGAGAATTTTACTAAAATCCCTAAATGAAATAAAGAATTGTATTTACTAGAAACAAATGATATGCTATTGGCTTTCTTTTAAATATATGAAGATATTATTTCCTAAAAAATAATGGTTTATTAAAGAATTGGATCTTTATCCTAATACTCAAAATTCTTAGGTTCTAGAAAAATGAGATACTTCAATTCTTTTTTAGAGATAAAATATAAAATTATTAAATAGATTCATAGTAAGCCACCACCAAAGAATGGTGCATGGTCAAATATCATCTCAGCCTTAAAAACTAAGTATATCCTATATAAATGGAAAAACAGGCAAAAGAAACTTTTTTGAAGTTTTATTGAAGTGACTATAAAGTCTTAACTACCACTAAAAACTATCTCTGTTATATAACATCTTATTACTCTTTAAAAAAATCTTTCTTTGATGGGACAACTAACATTGAAGTAATATATCTCATTAGGAATTCAATCTTATATGCTTAAACTAAGAGTATTGGATTAATTTATCATAATTCGTTAAAAAAATAGTAAATGGACAATCATATGTCAAATTTATATCAACAGATCATCAATATTATTAGAAGACTCATACATAGATATTCAAGCTTGTTTCGATACTCTCGAGGAATAGAAAAGCTGCAATAATTATATGCAACATTATGATCAATTTTTAGAACATTTTTCTTAGAAGTTATAAGAACCAAATTCCCAAATTGACTATTTTCCTCATAAAAAACTTCACCAGCTCTATTTGACACTCCTCAAACTTGTAACCTAATATCTTGTTAAACTTAATCTTGTATGGATCAGGAACAAACATATCAAGTTTGTTCTTCTAGTGAAGCTCCTAGTAAGATATGTGAAGGAAATTAAAGCTATTCAGCTGCAGTAATAATTTAATTTTATCTTTACAGTTAGTTATTTATCATAAAAAAAAACCATCCATAAAAAATACATCTACAATAAAATTAATGGAAAAGGTCTTGGATCCCATAAGATTTTATTGGTACAGATCTTCTCTAAAGCTTCCTCTTTTAAACCTAATGACCTGAGATTTAGACTGTAAAAATTATTAACATTGAATATGTAGATTTTATATTTGTACCTAAAGATTAAGAAGAATGGAAGGAAACTTATATTTTTTTCTTTACTCGAATGAATGGAGATTAATTGCGTACCCTTGAGTTTAATCTATAATAAATAACTTGAGAGGTTAT
This sequence comes from Carica papaya, assembly GCF_054855325.1. Classification (NCBI taxonomy): domain Eukaryota; kingdom Viridiplantae; phylum Streptophyta; class Magnoliopsida; order Brassicales; family Caricaceae; genus Carica; species Carica papaya. The sequence continues at coordinate 32,545,747 of NC_142313.1, forward strand.
GTAGGCTTTGAAAACTAACTTTTTGCTATATTTCTTTGTTGCACCAGTCAAGAAGACTAAGTTTAACTGAAAAATAATAAAATTTTGATGGGAGGGTAAATGACATACAATTGAGTATTTTATATAGGCAGTGGAAAATGTAGATTTTATTATACTTAAACTTATAAAATCTTTAAACTTAAATAATGAATCTAAAGCTATTTGGAAAGTGATTTTAATTTTTTGAAATCTTTACTTTAAATAAATAATCTTTCGCTATTTGAGACGTAATTTTTTTATATATATGTGAAATCTTACGTAATATATATAAAATAATTAGAAACATTGATTTAATTAATTTTATGGTCGCTAACGGTATTAAAATTAACTTTTGAATTTTAATACATGCGCTAAAGAACTTATTCGTCATTTATTTTTTAAAAAATTAAAAAAAAAATAATTTTATTGAGATAATGATAAAATTTTATCACCATTCATAAGGTAAAAAGTCACGTTATACAAAAACATCAACTGTACTTGACAATAATGTGATAAGTTATTTTAATGCAATATCTCTACTTTAAATCACGTATTTATATACCAATATATAAAGTTTTGTTAGTAATTAACCTCAAAAACTTGATCTAATTATTAATAAAAATTTTAAAATTCTTTTTACCATCTTACTCAAAGTATAGTGTAATATACAATCATAAGTCGATAACAATAACAATGTAAAATGCATAGAGAAGCTAACCAACTTTCAACGATACTTCTTCTTTGCATCAATCAAGAGGATTAACTAATTATTGAAGAACAATTACAATATGAGAAGAGAATAAATGTGTATGGTTAATTATTTTATGCAAACTATTAAAAACGTAAGTCTTAGTTTATACTATAACTTATGAAATTTTTGAACTTAAATAAAGAATCATAAACTGTTTAAAGAAAATAAAGATTTGTACCTATTTAAAATATTATTTTTTAAATAAAGAATGCATTGCTATTTGGGACTTGATATTATTATACTTATTAGATATTTTACATTATTTATATAAAATTCTTATGAACATTAATTTTATTAGTTCAATGTCTACCATTATGTACAAATAAGTCACTTCAAATAAAATTTACTTCTGAATTTAATCTTTGTATGGAAGAACTTATTAGCCATTTACTTTGAAAAGTATAAAATAATTTTATTGAGATAATATTAAAAATTTATATAGTTTTACAACATTTTTTTCTCAATTTTTAGAGGATAACTTTTATGAGAATTTAGAATTCTGGATGAAGATTGTGAGTGCTATTGGAATAATGAAGCTCAAAAGATAAAGTGAAGGAAGAAAAATGAGATAGATGGAAATAGCTTTGAATGTTTTCTGCAAACTATTTTTTAATTTCATAATTTTTATCTTTAGAAGATCAATTTAATGATAATGGTTAACCAAGTCTACCCTCTTCATATTTCTTTACCATACTGTACATAAATATATATGTATAGTTATTACATTATTAAAATTAGATAACTAAGTGTTAAGTACTTCAGAATATAAATAAATTTGTTGATCATACAAGTATGATACCAGAAAGTTTTGTTAAACAATATAAAAACAAAACTTATAGGATCACGGTCACTTATTAATTTTTTATTTCAAATTAGTGATTTAAGAATAAAAAATACGTAATAAAACTTAGCTAATTTTTAAAATTTAAAGCTACAGATTCACATTTTTTATGTACACATATGGTGTACATAAAAAAAGCGTGTGGTAAAGTTGAATTTATTTTTTTGATTTTGTCATAATATTATTATATAAGAGAACTTAATCAAAATCTTTACAAGATATCACGATTCTAATTTGGTAGAAATTTATAATATACAACTGGATTTTTTTTGTCTTCAAATGCATTTGTTATTTTATGAGAAAGAATAGTTTATTTAAAAGTTGGATATTTTTTCCAATATTCAAAAGTCTTGGCTTCATTAAAAATGTGATCATTAATTCTTTTTTTTTTGTTAAGTATAAATGCTTGAAGAACATACTAAATTTTTTATTCATCCCTAAATTCTCATTAATTCTTTTCATTGATTGTGTAGTTTTTATTAATTAATGTGATATATTTTTTGTTTCTTTTGAAACATTTACTATACTTTATAATAATGTGATTAGTTATTTTAATATAATATTTTAATTTAAATCATATATTTATATAACAATATATAAAAACCGGCTAAAATTTAATATCGAAAACATGTTCTAATTGTTAATAAAAATTATAAAGTAACTTTTAACACTCTACACAGTGTAATATAAAAACTATAAGTCGATAATGATAACAATTTAAACTATAAAGTAAAGGTTTATATAGTCACAATATTTAGCACCTTATGAGTCTTCTAAATGATTATATACTCGTACAAACTTTACTTTGTAATATTAACTTAACTTATTACTGATCTAATAAGTTTAATTAATGTGATACAATTGTATGTTTTTTGAGTTACCTTTAACTTATTACTGACCATATACGAAATTTTAAAAGATAATTATACATAAAAAATTTATTCCACCACATGATCTATTAGAGCTTAAAAATAAAAATTTCATCCTCCTTGGAAGCTTTTTTATTCAATTTTTTGTTAAAGTAAAACAATAAAAAATAAAAATATTTTTTAACATATCAAATAATACATAACATATGATTTAAAAATTTACGAGACCAGAAATAGTTAGGTATTTAACTCCTGTCATGTGTCAAATTCACTAGTAGTGGTAATGTACTTAACATTAAAGCACTAAATAAGAAATATTAAAAAAACAAAAGTAAAAAATGCAAAGATATAGTTCAAGGATCAATTTAAATATTTTAAAATAGTACAAACCTAATTAAATCTTTTGGCTAATTAACTTATATTTAGTTTATCAAATAATTTTACATAAAATTGTTACATTCACAATATATTCATATATTTTATGATAAACAAAACTTTCTAAAAATTGTTACAGGATAAAAAAATAAATTTACAGTATATTTAGTGTTTATTTCACAATGATACTAGATGATCAATTACATGATATTACTTTTCTCTGGCTCTTCTTTAATCTCCTAAAAATCTAAGAAGTAGCCCTATATATCTTTTAATCATCTGCATTTATTGTGAACTAACTTAGATAGGATAAATATTGACTAATTTGGATGTTGATCATGCAAATACAGCTACATTATATTGTGATAATAAAGTTGTGATACATATAACTAACAATCTAGTGTTTCATGAAAGAACCAAGTATATAGAACTAAATTGTCATTTGGTCTTTAAAAAAATTCAAGATGGGAATGTTGCCATCAAGCATGTAAATAACAAATAAAAGATAGCAGACATTTTCACTAAACCATTCTCAAGTCTCTCAATCACCATGTAGCCAACATAAGATCATAAAACATGTACTCTCCATCTTGAAAGAGAATGTTCAAATACTAATTATCTGAACTCGCAAGTTAAAACCAGGTGAGGGAACGCCATTATGGATACACACGTGAAGTTTGTAATATACATATATGTATATATATTTTTTAAAAGGAAAATAATGCAGTAAATAAGAGTGTACAATTGCCTTATTTTTAAATGGATAAAAGCCTCCAATTCATTTCTAAAAAGTGTCTAAAATACAAAAATCGAACGTTATTAGGGTTTTTACTCTAAAATGATAACTCTCTCTCGTTCTCTCTGTGTTTGATTCTTGTCTCTTCTTCATTGATTTTCATAGATCAGTTTTCTCAACAATTATATAACATATTATTGACTTTTTTATCTTTATTCTCTCTCTCTCTCTTTCTCTCTTTCCCTCTCCCTCTCTCCACCCTTACTATGTACATAATTGATGTGACCCTAGAAAAAAAGACCCAACAAAGAAATAAAAGAAGCTGAAACTAAAAAGATTACAAGTTTTAAAGTTCGAAAAAAAGTCTAAAGCCACCAAGAAGAGAAGTTTAGTTTGTGTTTAATTCCTAATATTTTTCTACATTATTTTATTGAGAGTTTGAGTTTTAATTTAAGTTAAATTTTAGTTTAAATTTGAATTAAAATTAAGAATTAGATTTAGAATTCTTATTTTAGAGTTTAAGCCAAATAAAGATGGCAAACTTTATGAATAGAGGCCACCACCCCTCGTGTAAATACACATTTGCTTTTAGCTCTTATTAATTGTGTGAGTGCTCTTTAAGATGGCGTCTACAACCATCTTGCTGAATGCCGGGTTGATTCAAATTATCAAGATAAGGTCTTTGTAGCATTTTGTTAATTTGACTTGAATTGATTTCACTTATTAGGATTTTACCCTGTGACATTTAATCAATTCATATTTCATTCATATTACTTTGGTTGACACTCACAGGTTGAGTGTATGTCAAAAAAAGATGATTTATTGAGAGTTTTAAAGATTTTAAATATTAAATTAGCCGTGAGGTTTTTTTATCACGTTAGTTGATCCTGGGTTCTGTATCAATAATAAATATTGTAATATCTATATATAACAAGATATTTGTACACCATATAGTTTATATATAATCTTATAGTATGCGCGGGGCGCTCTAGGTTCAAAACACCTTAATCATGAACCCACATTCGCACTAACATGCATAAACTTAATTCCCTAATTAAACTCTCCCTACTTGACCTATATTGAACCTGTGAATATCAACCAAGGTAACTGAAAAATAAAATAAGGAATAAAAAAGACGTCATGACTTACCCACTAAGTTGATTCAGATTTTTCGACTCAAGAAAATAGTTGAAGCAGCCTCCCTTATAGAACACTCACTCTCACAAATTAGCGAAGCTAATTGTAAATAATAAAAACTAAATTTTATTGAATGAATTGAATTATTGTGCTTACAGCTTAAGTTGAGGCTTTTATATATGTATTCATTGGATTAATTTTATGCAAACTCAAAGACTTGAACTAAACTCAAACTTTATCTAAATTCTAAATTTATCCTAATCTTAGGATTAAAATAACAATAAAAATACATTAAAATAATCAATAAACAATAATATAATATATAAAATATTTAAATAGATAATTCTCTTCTCTTTAGCCGATCCTTGTGAATTATCTCATGTGAATTTGGACTTCTTTTAGCTACAAAACATAAAAAACAGGTCATAAAATAAGGATGAAGTCTCTTCCTTGAATTTCACTTCAACACGCGCGGATAAGGCCTTCAGGATTGTCTTGCCACAGGTTTGCTTTATTTTGGGATTCTTCCATTTTATTTTGATCTTTAAATCGATGTAAACTTCTTTTTTAGAAAAAGGAAAATTAATAACAAAAATCACAGGGGGAAAAGGAAGAGGGAAGAGTCCTTCTTGGCTAAGAGGCCCTTTAGTAAAAAGACTTCACTCCTTCTTAGGAAAGAAAAGTTTTGAATTCTTGATGGGGGAAAGAATCGTTCTCCTCGTGGGAAAAGGTTTTCATTTTGCGGTTCCTAATGTGCCCTTGGGACGTGATGCTTCGTGCATGTATGCTGCGCACAATTTGCCTACTGCACACGCGCACCCTCATGTGTAACTTCTTGCTGTGGTATACCTGTGGGTGCCTCTTTCACATGATTTCTTCCCTTTGTAGACATCCCATTTATTGCGAGAATGTCTTTCATATGTGATCACATCATCACCTCTTTTTTTAAAAAAGATTCGTCCTCGAATATAATGTGTCTATAATTGATTCCTCCAAAAATAAATAAGATAAAGAAAGGTTAAAATAGTTGTCTATGTGTCAAAGTACACTTGGATCTTTTTTCACAAGGAAATAATCCTTTGTCTCACAATTCGTCCTTAGAAGAATCTTTCCTTTATTGATAAAGTCATCAAATGACCATTTGATCTTGATCTAGTCCCTATAGACTTCTTTGTGGCACAATGGTGTAAGTACTTAGGTTAAGCCATTCAAATGTAAGAAATATTGATTCTTTCTGTTGTCATTATTAATTTTTTTATCATAGTACTATGGTTTACTTAACAATATGCGTCCGGTTTGCATAGACACTGCATCACATAACACCTTATCTTCATATTTACTAATAGAAAATAGAACTCAGACTTATTTTATGACCTTGACTTCTGTGTTGTTATTCAGCTAGTGTAACTTATAAGGATTAGGGTGCTTAGTGTAACTCAGCCCTGTTTGATCCACAAGGAGAGTACTAGTTACATTAATACAGCTACCATCATCAATAATCATGCTACATATCTTTTTTTTAATGAGACATCTAGAGTGGAAGATGTTCTCCCTCTGGTAATTGTCTTATGGCTTGACTCACATGTTTAGAGTTTGTTGGATCACAAACACATCTCCCTGTACTAGTGGGGATATGTTCTCTTCATTATCTCGTAACAGTGGCATGTCTTCTTAGTCATTGTCACTATCATGATCACTGACTACCTCTCCATCATCCCGTATAATATTTGTTCTTTGGTTAGAACATTAGGATGTAATATGTCCAATCCCAAAATATGTGAAACACTTAATAATACTTTATTTTGTATTAGAGTTAGGTGCCTTAGGATTACCTAGCTAACTAGTGGAGAGTGGCTTGCCTTTCTTGTCCTTAATTTTCTTTCCTTTATCCTTCTCAGGCCATCTGGAATTAAATTGAGGGGCAAAACTAGTGATTCCTCTAGAAGTTCCCTTAAACTTCAACCGTCTCTCAATTTTAATAGCCATGTGAACAATATCTTCAAGGTCAATATAGTGTTATAACTCGATGGTGTTTGCAATATTCTTATTTAGACCACCTACGAATTGAGCCATGGTGGCTTTGGGATTCTTATAGACCCCTGCTCGAATCATTATTACCTCCATCTTTTTGTGGTATTCTTCTACAGACTTTGAACTCTGAGTTAGACATTGAAGTTTCTAGTTCATGTTCTTGTTAAAGTAAGATGGTACAAACCTCTTCCTCATGATTGATCTCAACTCTCTCTACGTTGAAATAGATTCATATTCATCTCGTATTTTAAGGGCAACAAACTGTTCCCATAAGACAAATGCATAATCTGTAAACTCAAGGTCGCCAGCTTAACCTCTTTTTTTTCTCATTATAATTGTGGCAATCAAAGATGCGATCTATCTTTTGTTCCTACTGATAAGGTTTTAGGATCATTCTTCCCTTAGAAGGATGGTATCTACATCTCGATAGAACTAAGATCTCCATCTTCTCTCTCTCTTTGGTATTTTGTTCCTTCACCTACATTATCACCACACAATTCTGTCTTTTTTTACATTATTTGACACTACCAAGAATTGCAGTTTTCTCCTCATTCCAAGATATCCATTTTAATAGTCATGTTCCCGATATGAATACTCAATTGAGTGAACATTTGTACTATTCCTTCATCCATGGTGGGAGGTCGATTGTTTTCACTCAGGTGAGACATGCAAGAAAAGGTCAAGGAAAAAAAAATTTCTCCTCACCTTCACTCGTATTTACTTCACAATCTCTCAGCACTCAAGCTTTTTCCCTCAAGTTAAGCAATTAGAATCAAATCCTCTTAAATCTAGACCTACACGTTAGTCTTAAAGGCACAACAAAGAACCTAAGGGGATATTATTTCTAGAAGCTTAGAGTTTAAGCACACAAATGAAGAAGTTGTGATGTTTTTATTATTAATATGCTAAATAACTAGAATGCATTTAGCTACTTAGAGGCATCACAAAACAAGAACACAATTGAAGAAATGAAACTTGGAACAAAAAGAAACAAATATAGACTTAAAGTGTAAGGGATCTTATCAATCCCAATAAATATAAGTGGATTGTAATTTCCATTATACTCAATGTCGGCTACGTTCTAGGACTGGTTAAGTTCCTTTACATAAATGCTTAAGTGGACTAAAAGATACAGTGCTTGAGATTGAAATATAAAGCAAAAGTTTTTGCTCATTTCTCAGTGAGGTAATCTTCCTCTAATGGATACAATGTAAAACAAAGGTTTTTATGCACACCTAGTAGGTGGGGTAATCTTCCTTTGAAACAAAAGTGTAACCCCCAGTAATGTACTTTTATAAACTTATTCCCAATAAAAGAGGTATTTCAAAATTTTTTGTAATTTTATTTGTTTATTTATTCTTATTTAATTATTTTAATAAATGAATCTTTAACTTAACTAACCTAAAGTGTATTAAAAAATCCAAAGCATTTTCGTGGATGGGAGAAATTCCCTTCAACATGTGGGTGGCACAGCCTTGTGCCTGTGCACTACATGCCCGTGAAAAAGCCAACCAGTTTTAGCCCACCTCAGCTTGCCTTTAGTGTGATCCCCACTACACCACCCTTATGATAGTGAGCCGATCCACCTGGTGAGAAAAAATAGAAGACCAATCAATTGTCAAGCTCAGCCTTCCATTGCCCACTATTATTGGCCACTCATGGCCTCAACAACCATGACAACTTGCATGTGTTTGAACAGCCAGATCTTGGCCAAAATGTCCATAAGTAATCCTCCCTTTTGGCATCCTCATTCTTCATCTTCTTCTGATAGAAAACCAAGCCTAAAGTTGAGAGAGAACATAGTGTTTTAGAGTGACAAGTGAAGAGTGCAAAATGTGCTGAACAGTCAGAACCCCGAGGAAGAATGGTACGAATGTGATTGGAATTGACCTTCTGTTCTGAGTAAAGTAGATTCTTTCCTCTTTTAATTTGTTCTTTTTTATATTTAACATATAAACTCATTTTTTAACTACTCCTTGATCCTAAAAATTGTAGCAGAATTGAAAACCCAAAGCTATTACTGCTGCTGTACTTGTCATCGTGATCTATATAGGTATATCTGCTAATTCAGCTAATTTTTTATTTTTATTTCATATTTCCTTGAAATTTTAGGTAATTAACAGTTAGGGTAAGTTATTAGGAGTGTTAGAAATCTAGTACTCAAAAGCTAAATCACTCTTAAATCTAGTCTAACTCAATTGCGCTTCACAGGTTCTGTAACTACTCTTGGTGTTGCAGAACCATTTTCCTAGCACAAAGCTCTCCTTTTCTTCATGCGTTAAAGCCCAATTCAATGTCTTCTTCCAATTAAGATGAATAAAAATTTTATTTATGCTGATAGTGAGTTTCTTAGATGCATTTTACAGATTAATTGCCTGAAAACATTCGATGATGCTACAGGTGACAGAAAACGGGGTGTGTGTGTGTCAAATGGTGTTTTAAACATTAAATGAATTCTTTTTTGATGTAAGAATGCATTATAATGATTATGTGATGTTTGTAAATGATTAAAAAAATTGATAAACGAGGAATAAATTGAGAAATAGAGGCCAAATTACTTTTGTCACTGAAGCTAAGCACCAAGTTACTGATGGTGGTGGGCATATACGATTCTGCCGCATGTGTGTGTGTACTTGCAATGCTTTTTTGACATCCATAAATGCCTGGAGATGTCCCTAATACACAACCAAGGTGCAGTTATGCCACACGGTTGGGCATAAAATACTGTCAGGCACCTATGGGTGTCGAGAGTGTTTATACGGGCAGCATCATGGCATGCCATGCGTGCTGGTGCGCATTTACGTCCTGGGTCTATAAGTGGGAGTGCCTCTACACTCCAACACCTATCCCATGGACCAGTTGCTCTTTTGCAGTATGCATGGCATGGCATGTCGTGCTAACCTGCTAGGCATCCATGGGTGTCAAGAGCTTTTCGCGAGTGCGAGCAAGTGGGAATTTCCCTCGAGCAAGGGTTAAATTAAAATGGGCAATTTGGTGATTAAGAAAAATTGTAAATTAGAAATGTTAGCAATTTTGTAAATGAGGAATCATTTGTTTAAATGAGAATTAAAAACAATTTAAAATAAAACTTAAAACACTAACATGGAATTAATAAATTAAAGATTTTAAACAAGTAAATTTATAACTTTAAAATAATCAAATTTACAAAAGATATTAAAAATTATAAAACTTAGATAAATAGAATAACTATTAAAATTTCAAGATGAAAATAAAATAAAAATAGAAGAGTTAAAACTTAAAAAAAAATTAAAAATAATAATAAGTGTCAAGAAAAAAAAAGTAATAAACACAGAGTCCAGTCAAATCTAGTCCACTGTATTTCCTTAGAGGGGTATTGGTTTGGTAATTGGTTTCTAGAACCACTAGGTCATGGGTGCTGCTTTTGGGTTCCATAGTGGAACTGAGGTGCAATTGTCCTCGGGACTCTGACCTGTTTGTTATTCATGTCCTGGGGCTTAAAGACATGAATATTGGCGATCAAAGTGAAATTGTGGGTTAGTGACCTGAGGGACATGAGGGATTTTGATGTATATTTAACGTATTTGATTTTGTATATTGTATTTATTTTTTTTGCCCACCCATGTATTATTAGTCAGTATTCTGTTTGCATCAATGAATGTTTTAAAAACATATATATATATCATTATTTTTGTTTATTTTACTGAGTATTAAAACTCACCCACTTCCAAACCCCCCTCCGATATAGATTTAGAAGAGAATACTAGAGACCCATTCTTAAACTCCTTTCAGGAAGAGTAGTTGGGAGCAGATTTTGTTATTTTGATTTAAATCTTTGAGGCTAGGATTTTGTAAATAGGTCATCTTATATTTTGTAAATTAAAATGCAAATATTCTTATTGCCTCAGGATATAGTCTTTTGTATATTTGTATAGGATGTATGGTCTTGCTGTAAATATTTATTTTATGCCTATTTGTTTGGATGTTGGTGCTAACTTTGGCATCAGAACGTCACAGGTGGTATCAGAGCAAATTTCTAAAACATCCCATACAGCTGAGGTTAGGATTAAAATAGAATAATTAGAACACCACTTTAGTTGAATTGGAAATCTTAGTAACCATAAGATATATTTATTATTCTTTAAGGACTTAGTTTCCTTGTGTAGGCAATATTCCACATGGAAAACCACCTACTAAGCACCATGATGGTGCCCCTACTTAGGCAGAGGTTATAGAGGTACTTAGGGCTATCCAAGGTTTGACTCATATTATAGATCGGCAGGTGCATCTGCAACAAAATAATGACCGTCAGCGCCTAGTGATATTTCTAAGTTTCGAAAGCTCAATCCACCAAAATTCGATGGTCATGCTGATCCTATGATGACTGAGCGATGGCTTACGTAGATAGAGAAGATTTTCTATGTCCTAAATTTGACCTATGAGCAAATTCCCTTGCTTTTGTTTAAGTTGGTGAGGCAAAATATTGGTGGCGCTTAAAGAATGATACCTTACCTACTCATATTATTTGGGACAAGTTCTTCAATGTTTTTCACTAGAACTTCTTTTTTATCTGGGTTTGTGAGAAGAAAGAAGATGAATTCCACGGACTCAAGCAGGGCAGTATATCAATTAGTGTCTATGTTGCCAAGTTTGTGCAGTTTTCCATATTTATACCAGAGTTAGTCTCCACTAAGGCCGAGAGGGCCTGGTGTCTTTTAAAGGGCCTAAAAATTAACATATATGATCGTGTGGCTATATTCATGCCAACTACTTATGCAAAGGTATTGGACAATGCAGAAATGGTAGAAGAGTTACTTGCTACTAAGTTTAAGCAAGCTAGTGGTTTCAGGTTTCTTGAGCATCTAAAAATGAAATAGCCAATTCAGGGTCCTGTGGATAAGTGATCTAAAGTTACTCTTGTTGCTGCCCCTCCACCATCAAGTATTGTTCATCCTTCTAGCCCTATTTGTAAGAGTTATGGAGGTAAGTATGGCAACTGTCCCTGTTATATGGCCACTAATGCTTGTTATAACTGTGGGATAACTGGACATTATGTAAAAGAACGTCCCAATGAAGCCCATAAGCATGTTAATAGAGGACGTGTGTACCAATTGGCTGAGCCTGATGCTGAGTCTACCCCTGCGATCATAGAAGGTACATTTTCTATTTCTAACTCTTTTATACGTGCTTTAATTGATTCGGGTGCAACTCACTCTTTTGTTTCAGTTAATTTTGCTAAAAAGCTTATTTTTAAACCTGTACCCATAGATAAAACATTAGTAACAGAAACTCTTACTAGGGATTTGCTTGTTTCTAATTTGGTTTACAAGCCTTATAAAGTTAGGCTACCGGTAGGGATTTAATAGTGGATCTATTACTCATGGATTTTCAAGGTTTTGATGTAATCTTGGATATGGATTGGTTAGTTGTTTATTATGTTACCCTTGATTGGTTCAATAAGATTGTTGTATTCCACCATCTCAATAGTGAGCCTCACTCACTAAATGTAAAGGATGTTAAGTAATCAAATGATTATGTTTTCATCGTGTTTTATAATAATATTTTAGCTTTAGTAAAGATTTTAATTTCAATAAAAAATGTAAATTCTCTTTTCTAATTCAGTTTTCTTTTAGAATTAGGAAAAATGAACTCTAATACAGAGATTCACAAATCCTAGTTATGGGGGACTTCTCAAACATTTTCCTAGAGAACTACCAAACATGCCTCCAGAAAGGGAAATTGAATTCTCTATCGATCTATTTCCAAGTACACTTCCTATTTCTAAAAATCCGTATTAGATGGGTCGTGTTGAATTATAAGAATTGGGTAGTCAATTACAAGAACTCCAATATAAGGGGTTTATCTGAACGAGTACTTCGCCTTGGGGTGCTCTAATCTTTTTTGTTAAAAAGAAAGATGGTTCGATGCGTATGTGTATTGACTGCCATGATTTAAATAGGATAATAGTCAAAATAATATCCGTCACTTGGGATCGATGATTTATTTAACCAACTTTAGGATGCATCAATTTTCTCTAAAATTAACCTAAGGTCGAGCTATCATCAAGTACAGGTCAAAGCCAAGGATATTCTCAAGACAGCTTTTTGATCCCGTTATAGGCATTATGAATTCTTGGTCATGCTATTTGGGCTAACCAATTCTCTAGCAGTTTTTATGGATCTCATGAATCGGATATTCAAGCTAGTCTTAGATAAGTATGTTATAGTCTTCTTGATAACATGCTTGTCTACTCTCAGAACTTAGCTGATCATTCATGGTGTTGAGCTCAACAACGGTAGTTGAAATCTTTATTGACCACAAGAAGTTGAAATATCTCTTCACTTAGAAGGAATTTAATATGAGACAGAGATGTTTGTTGAACTTACTAGAAGACTATAACTGCACCATTTTCTATCATCTTAGAAAGTGTAATGTTGTAGCTGATGCCCTCAGTAGGAAGAGTTCAGGTTTTATTGCTCAACTAATGATCTCTAGGTTTCAATTACTCACAATTGTCTAGGGTTTGTCCTTGGACACCACTGATGATGGTGCCTATCTCGCCCATATGCAGTGTCAGTCCTACTTCATAAAGAGAATTATGAATTCTCAATCCAGAGATCCCCAAGTCTTGAAATAAAGAGAAAATATCTTTATAGGAATTAAGACTTATTTTAGGGTTTCTACTGATGATATTGTCTAATTCGAAAACCATTTATGGGTACCAGAGGATTCAAAGTTGAGACAAGACATCTTGAGGAAAGTTCATTCCTCTAGATTATCTATTCATCCTAGTAGTACCAAGATGTATCATAATTTCATATCTCATTTTTGGTGGCCAGGGATGAAGAAAGGTATCTTGAACTTTATTTCCAAGTGTTTTATCTGATAGTAGATCAAGGTTGAACACCAGCATCATGATGGGTTCCTTTAATTTCTCCATATTCTAGAATAGAAGTGGGAGCATATGATCATGGACTTTAATGCAAAACCTAAGATCAACTAATATGATAAAAAATCTCACATATATTTTAGTGTTAAGAATCTTTAAACTTTCAACAAATCCTCCCTACTTGACCTACATTCAACATGTGAATGTCAACTAAGGTAATTGGGGATGATGATTTAAATTAATTAAACGCCACAAAATGGAATATTGATAAGTTAAATCAATTCAAGAAGGATTGATAAAATGCCACATGGATTTGCCTCAATAAGTTGAATCAAGTCTCACTCAATAAGAAGGTTGAAAAAAACCTCACTAGCTAAAAACTCATAATTTTATTATTCTCAAATTTGAATGAATACAACTAGGAATTGAAGACTCATTTATAAAGTAGGTCATGTGCATTCCAAGAAAATAAATCCCCTAAATTAATTATAAAAAATTAATTTTTTTCTTGAATGAGAAAATAATAAAAATTAAGAAGATTTTGACTAGAAAATTCTAAATAGGGTATTTTTTTTAAAATGAGAATATTTTAATTAATTTTGGAGAAATTAGGAAAGTAAATATGATTAATTAAGATTGGCCAAAGGCGCAAAGAGGCTGCCCATATCCTTCCTAAACCGTAGGATTTAGTTCTTTAAAGAATGAGATTTAATTTTCTCTTCCTTTAAAATATCACATGGTTTAGGAAAAAGTCTTCCCTCTTGGTTATTCTCCCTTTAAAGAAATTCTTTTCCCTTTCCTTGCTCACATCATTCCCTCTCTCTTCAAAAATGATTCGTCCTCGAATCAAACATTTCTTATGTTGGAGTTTTACCGATTCTGCTTTCTTTGAGAAAATCTCATCGGCTGTGACATTGTATAAGGTCATTGCAAAAATCTATAAAGAATGCTTAGTAAAGAAAATAACACTCTCTCACGTGTTTCACTCGTTATGTTTTATTCAACCTCCTTCCTTTAAGTTGAATATCAGAATTACATTTTCTTGAATCAAGATAATCAAGTTTTGTTTATGACACTTCAAGAAATCTTAGGGATAGTAAGTGTTAAAATAATTTTAAAAGTAATATTTCAAACACACGAATGAAGTTAATATGTATTTTATGTATGATGCTAAGTAGTTATGGTGTAATTAGCTACTTAAAGATGTAATAGAATAAAAATACAATGAAAAAAGGAAACTTAAGAGTGCAAGGAAGATAATATGGATATGATTTTCTTTATTTGTGTATGAAAGGATGCAAAATATGGTTTTTTTACAATGAAAAATAACAAATAAGTAAGGATAAAGATGTAGGATAGTAAAATTTATCTCGAGCCTAAGTTATGATACTGAATGATGCAGAATCTAGGATCAACTAACATGATAAAAAATTCTACATATACTTTAGTGTTTAAAATCTTTAAACTCTCAACAAACCCTCCCTACTTGACCTACATTCAATATGTGAATGTCAACCAAGGTAATTGGGGATAATGATTTGAATTGATTAAATGCCACAAGATGGAACCTTGATAAGTGCAATCAATTTAAGAAGGATTAATAAAACGCCACAAGAATTTGCCTTAATAAGTTGAATCAATTCTCATTCAATAAAAAAGTTGAAGAAAAACCTCATTAGTTGAAAACTAAAAACTCATAATTTTATTATTCTCAAATTTGAATAAATACAACTAGAAATTGAAGACCCATTTATTGAGTAGGTCAGTGCATTACAAGAAAATAAATCTCTTAAATTAATTATATAAATTATAAGGAAATTAAATCTTGTATTAAATGAGAAAATAATAAAAATTAAGGAGACTTTGATTAGAAAATGTTAGATAGGATATTCTCTTTTTAAATAAAAATATTTTAATTAATTGTGGAAGAATTAGGGAAGTAAATACAGTTAATTAAGACTGGCCATAAAGGAGCAAAAAAGTCATCCATATCTTTCCTAAACCATGGGACTTAGTTAGTTAAAGAATGAGATTTGATTTTCTCTTTCTTTAAAATATCACATGGTTTAGGAAGAAGTCTTCCCTCTTAGCTGTTCTCCCTTTAAAGAAATTCTTTTCCTTTTCCTTGCTCACATCAAACTTCATTATTTGCTTACTCCGGACTAGCTATTGACACAATGTTGTCTAGGTGATTGTTGACAAGTTGATCAAGTATGCCCACTTCTTAGCTATGAAGACTACTGATGCTCTTAGTTAATTAGTTGAGTTGTATATTCGGGAGATTGTACGTCTTCATGGTATCCTATACCTATTGTTTCTGACAAAGATTCTCGGTTTACCTCTAGATTCTGGTCTAGTTTCTAGGATGTTCTTAGTTTTCGTCTCTATTTTAGTACTACTTTTTATCTTCAAACTGATGAGTAATCTGAAAGAACTATACATACACTTGAGGATATGTTGAAGGCATGTATTATGGATTTTGGAGGTAGTTAGGATAAGGATTTACCCTTGGCAAAGTTTGCATACAACAACAAGTATTACTCCAGCATAAGGATTGCACCCTGTGAGGCTTTATATAGTAGACCCTATCGTTACCCTTCCTATTGGGATGAAGCTGGGAAAAGACATTTGTCAAGAATTAACCTAGTCCAAGAAATTTTTTATAAGATTTTGATCATCCAACGGAATCCTCTTTCTGCCCAGAGTCGACAGACGAGCTATGCTAACAACATGAGGTAGAATTTGGAATTTATAGTGGGGGATCATGTATTCCTTAAGGTTTCCCATTCAAGGGAATCATAAGATTTGGGAGACATGGGAAACTGAGGCCTAGGTTCATTAGGTCTTTCCTATCCTGGAACAGATTGTCAATGTTATTTACCGCTTAGCCCTTCCACCTCAGTTTTATGGTATTCATAACCTATTCCATGTATTATTGCTTCGAAAATACCATCGTGATCCTGATCATGTCATATCCTATGAGCATTTAGCACTACAACCTAATTTGTCATCCGAGAAATATCTAGTTCGTATCCTCGACAGACAAGAAAGAGTACTGTGATCCGAGAAAATTCTGGTAGTCAAAGTACAGTTGCAACATCATTCTCCTCAAGAAACAACCTATGAGGTTAAGAGCGTTATGAGAGATTTGTACTCAGAGTTTTTTAGGTAATTCAAAATTTGAAAACAAATTTTATTTACAGGATGAAGAAATGTAACCCCCATTGATTTACTTTTATAAACTTATGAAAGAGGTATTTCAAGAAATTTTGTAATTTTATTTATTTATTTATTCTTACTGAATTGTTTTAATGAATGAATGGTTAACTTAACTAACCTAAAGTGTACAAAAAAATCCAAAGAATTTTCGCGGATGGAAGAAATTCCCTTCAACCTGCAGGTGACACAGTCTTGTGCCTGCGGACTGCTTGCCCGCTAAAAGGCCAGCTCGTTTGAGAGCACCTCGGCTTACCCTTGATGTGGTCCCCACTACACCACACTTGTGATAGTGAGTCGAACCACCTGGTGAGAGGAAACAAAAGATCGGCTAGCTGTCAAGCCTGGCCTTCCCTTGCCCACTACTGTCAGCCACTCATGGCCTCAACAGCCATGATGGTTTGCATGTGTTTAAACAACCAGATCTTAGCCAAAACTTCCATAAGTAATCCTCCCTTTCGACATCCTCATTCTTCATCTTCTTCTGAGCAAAAACTAGATCCAAAATAGAGAGAAAATAGAGTGTTTTAGAGTGAAAAGGGAAGAGTGCAGAATGTGATGAATAGCTGGAACCCCAAGGAAGAGTGGTACAAGTGTGAGTGGAATTTTCCTTCAGTTCCAAGTAAGGTAGATTCTTTCTTCTTCTATCTTATTCCCTCTTCGACCTTTAGCATCTAAACTCCACGTTTCACTGCCCTTAAGCCTAGAAATTATAGCAGACTTGAAAACTCAAAGCCATTTCTACTGCTACACCTGTCATTGCGATCTGTGCAGGTGAGTCTACAGTTTCTACTAGTTTTCGGTTTCCATTTCATATTTCCTTGAAATTTTAGGTAATTAACAGTTAGGCTAAGTTATTAGGGGCGTTAGAAATCCAATTCTCAAAAGCTAAATCACTCTTAAATCCAATCTAGTTATTAATTAAACAATATTATGTTAATTTGTAGCTAATTCTTTTGCCTTAGTGATGTACACTTTTGTAAGGGATGACGTACTTCCACTGTATAACTATTCTTACACACTCGTATATGTTCTATTATTGGACACCGTTCCCCTCTGGGTACTGGGACGTCACAATTCATGACACACACACACACCATTTCTGTTACCTACAACATCACTTAATGTTTCCAAGCAATTACTCCATAAAATGCATATAAAAACCTCACTATCAGCATAAACAAAATTTCTATTCATCTTACTTGGAAGAACACACTGAATTGGGCTTTAGCACATATAGATTTAATTTCCTTTGTAATTTTTACCATTGATTAGGATATTATTTTTTCTTAATATTCACATGACCTATTCTATAAATAAGCCTTCAATTTAGAGTTATAATTCAATTCAGAATTTTCAACTTATTAATAAAATTCAGGTATTCTTATTATAAACATCTAAGCTTGCAAGAGTGAGTGAATGGGTCTTCAACCGACTTATTGTGCTAAGAATTGGGATAACTTATTGAGGTAAGTCTCATGACATCTTTTTAATTATATTTCTTTATTTCTTTCCCAGTTACCTTAATTTTTCACTCCCATATTGAGTGTGGGTC
Source organism: Carica papaya (assembly GCF_054855325.1). Taxonomy (NCBI): domain Eukaryota; kingdom Viridiplantae; phylum Streptophyta; class Magnoliopsida; order Brassicales; family Caricaceae; genus Carica; species Carica papaya. Next base: position 32,564,144 of record NC_142313.1, read on the forward strand.
AAGTAAGGAGGGTTTACTTAAGGTTTTGAGTTTCTGATTGCTGATGCATATACGCAATTTTTGGATTTCATTGTTGATCCTGGATTCCACATCAGTTGATATCAGAGCTTAGACTCTAGTAAATCTATTATTTTTCTGATTTACTATTTGCATTTATTTTCTTACATAAAATTAGCACATGTTACATAAAGTGCTAATTCATTTAATTTGTTTTCAAAAAAAATTACGTTGTTATTACAATTAAAAAAAAGAATTTGTGAAAAAAAAACGAAAGAGAGCAAAAAAAAACAGAGAGCAAAAAAAATAAAGAGTAAAAGAAAGAGAGAGAGAGAGAGAGAGAGATGTGTGACTCCCTTATTTTCTTTTTATAAGATTACATTAAATATTCTGCATTAGCATCTGCATCATAAAAACTCAAACGAGTTATAGAGCACAGCTGTCATTGGGGTAGAATAATTAGGTATAGCATTTCGGCTATATCCATAGGTATTAATTGGATCCTTGACACTTTAAGTCTAAAATTGTCTTTCTCTATTCCTAGTTTCATGCTTTCTTAAGTGCTTTAGTTCCATATATATCTAAATGGTTAATTGCATCCTAACTACTTAGCTACAAGTATAAGAGCATCACATATTCTTCTTCTGTGTACTTACTTATAAACTTTTAAAGAATAAGATCCTTTTTAGGATTCTTTGTAAAGTCTTAAAAGACAATCTTGATTGAAGAGATCCAATTTCAACATTCAACTTTACATAAGAAGATAGGAGAGGTAAACACAAATGGTTGAGAGAGAGTGATTTTTTTTTTCATGAACATCTTTTTGCAGATATGTCACAACTTAGTGAAACCAACCGACCTATGACCTTAAAAGAACGCATGGAGGCTAGGATAGATGATATGTACAACAGACTGAGTTTAGCTATTGAAGGTATAACAACAATAATTGATGAGAAAGATGGAGGAAGGAACCTTAGACATCCCAGATATCAACACCACTAGGATGATAATGAGTCATATAGCGATAATAGTGAAGTCAATAGAAGAGAAATCCAAAGGGAAGAGGATGACATCAGATCCATCAAGATGTAGATACCCCCCTTTAGAGGAAGGAATGATGCAAAGACCTATCTCGAGTGGGAACAAAATGTAGAGTTTATTTTTGACAGCCACAACTACACTGAAGCCAAGAAAGTAAAGTTAGCAGTAATGGAGGTCATAAATTATGCACTTGTTTGGTAGAATCAAGTGATAACCCTCAGGAGAAGAGATAAATACCAACTTGTATCCACCTAGAGAGAGATGAAGTCTATTATGAAAAAGAGATTTGTCCCATTTTATGACAGAGAATTGAATTAGAAGCTCCAAAGATTGACCTAGGGATCCCTCTCGTTAGAAGATTACCACAAGGAGATGGAGATGAAAATGATCAAGGCCAGAGTTAATGAGAGTCCATAAGCCACCATAGCTAGATTTTTGAGTGGTCTGAACAGAGAAATTGCCAATGTTATAGAATTGCATCACTATATAGATCTGGATGAGATGGTACACATGGCTATGAAGATTGAGAAACATCTAAAGTATAAAGGTTCCTCTAAAAGTAATTCTCAATCTACCCCTCAGTTTAGTTTTAGATGACCTAAAAAAGAAAAAAAAAAGAAATTTGAAGAAATAAAGGACAAGCCTAACTCTGATTAATTTAAAGGTAAACCTAAACCACGTACTCTACTCAAAGACCAAGTTCTATTAAATGTTTTAGGTGCACTGGAGTTGGACACATCGCGTCACAATGCCTAAACAAAAACCTCATGTTATTGGGAGACGATGGCGAGATAAAGACTGTCAGTGAGTACAACAGAGATGATGATAGTAAAACATCACTAGATGATTATAAAGACAATTTAGCAGTCCTAGTATAGGGTGAGGTATTGGTTATTTGGAGAGCCCTAAATATACAATTCAAAGAGACAGACAACAATCAAAGAGAGAATATCTTCCATATCAGATGTCATGTGAGTGAGAAGGTATGTAGTCTGATCATAGACGGAGGCAGTTGTGCCAATGTCGCCAGTACTTTGCTAGTTAAAAAGTTAGGATTATATTGTACTAAATACCCTAACCCTTATACACTATATTTTGACGTCAGGGTACACAAGCAAGTCAAGATTCCCTTATGCATATGGAAGTATAAAGATGAGGTATGTTGTGATGTCATTCTCATGCACGCCAATCATACCCTGCTTCGATGACCATGGCAGTATGATAGACAGGTACATCACGATGGATTCAAGAACCAATACTCTTTACATCTAGATGGCCTAAAACATATTTTGACGTCTCTATCTTCAAAAGAGGTCTATGCTGATCAAATCAAAATCAAGAAATCTTTTGAAGAATATTTAGAAAAAGAAAAAGAAAAAGAAAGAAAAGAGTTTGAAAAGAAAAAAAAATGGCCCACTAAGAGAAAAAGAAGCTGAAAAAAATAAACAAAATCCATCGAGTGTAAAAGAGGCCCAAAAGAACAATAAACAAGTCCCAATAAAAGAAAATGAGATAGAGAAAAGAAAAGAATATTTATATGTGAGGAAGAGAGAAGTGAGGAGAGCAAGATGTGAGAAGCAAAGCTTAATTGTACTTCAGTACAAGGAAGCATATCTAACTTTTTATGACCTTGACACTTCTTTACCCGATTTTATTTTCTCTCTTTTGCAGGAATATGAAGATGGGTTCCTAGAGGAGATTTCAGATGGTCTACCATCACTACGAGAGATTGAACATCAGATTAACTTTATCCCTGGAGCTTCAATTCCTAACTGCCCAGCCTATCGAAGTATTCCTGAGGAGACAAAGGAACTTTAGTGGCAAGTGAATGAGTTGTTAGGTAAGGGACATGTACTAGAAAGTTTGAGCCCTTGTACTATTCCAATATTACTTGTGCCTAAGAAAGATGGCTCCTAGAGGATGTGTGTGGATTGCCGAGCCGTTAATATAATTTTGGTAAAGTATAGACATCTCATCCCTAGGTTAGATGATATGTTGAATTAATTGAGCGGATCTACTATTTTCACTAAAATAGATCTTAAGAGTGGATACCACCTGATTAGAATAAAACCTGAAGATGAGTGAAAAACTACCTTTAAAACAAAGTATGGGTTGTATGAGTGGTTAGTAATGCCTTTTGGGTTATCAAATGCCCCTATCACCTTCATAAACTTATGAATCATGTTTTACAACATTTTCTATGTAAATTGTGGTAGTTTATTTTTATGACATCTTGATTTATAGCAAGTCTTTAGAGAACACCTTTAACATATCAGGTCTATCATTGAGGTCCTTAGGAAAGAATAGTTGCATGCAAATGCCAAGAAGTGTACCTTCTGTAATAAAAAATTGATCTTTTTTAGGATTTGTAGTTAGTGCACAAGGCATTGAGGCAGATGAGGATAAACTGAAAATAACCAAAAGATGGCCTACTTTGACATCAACCAGCAAAGTAAGGAGTTTCCATGGCTTGGCGAGCTTCTACCACAAGTTTGTTAGGGATTTTAGTTCCATAGCAGCACCATTAAATGAACTATTAAAGAAAAATATAAAATTTATATAGATTGAGAAACAAGAGCATACTTATACTTTATTTAAAGAAAAATTATATTTTGTACCTATTTTAGCTTTACCTAACTTTAACAAAAATTTTGAGCTTAAATGCGATGATTCAGGTATTGGTATAGGAGTAGTTCTGATGCATGAAGGGTGTCTTGTGGCTTATTTTAGTGAGAAACCTAGTGGCACACTATTGAACTACTCAACCTACGACAAGGAATTGTACACCTTGGTGAGAGCATTAGAGGTATGGTAACACTATTTATAGCCAAAGGAGTTCGTGATCCACACAAACCATAAATTTTTAAAATATCTGAAAGGTCAAGGTAAATTCAACTATCGTCACAGTACGTGGGTCAGGTTCATAGAATCTTTCCCTCATATAATTAGATATAAACAAGTAAGAATAATATTGTTGTTGATGCATTATTTCACAGGTATGCTTTTATTTCTACACTTAACTCTATGTTATTAAGATTTGAACATATTAAAGAGATATATACTAATGATAATGATTTTTCCACTGTTTATCATGCATGTGAGCATTTTGCATTCCATAAATTTTATAGGCATGATGTTTTTTTCCTTAGGGATGGTAAGTTATGTGTGTTTAACTGTTCACTCAGGGAATTACTTATGTGTGAGGCTCATAGTGGGGGATTGATGAAGCACTTTGGGCTAGCTAACATGAATGAACATTTTTATTGGCCTAACATGAGGAAAGATGTTGAACGCATTTGTAGTAGGTGCATTGCATGTAAGTAGGGTTCAACCTCATGGATTATACACACCTTTACCTATGCCTGCAGTATATTGGATAGATATATCTATAGATTTTGTATTAAGATTGCCTAGAATCAAGATAGGAAGTGATAGCATATTTATCATCGTAGATAAATTTAGTAAGATGACACACTTCATTGCATGGCATAAGACTGATGATACGATAAATATCATAAACCTATTTTTTTAGGGATATTGTGAGACTTTATGGCATTCCTAAGACAATTGCGAGTGATAGAAATGTAAAGTTCCTTAGTCATTTTTGGAAAACTCTATGGAATAAATTAGGAACTAAGTTGTTATTCTCTACTGCATGTCACCCTGAGACTGATGGTCAGACTGATATAGTTAATAGGACTTTAGGATCTTTGTTGAGGGTTGTAATTGACTGAAATTTAGAAACATGATAGGATTGTTTGCCTAAAGTAGAATTTGCATATAATAGGAGCATTCATACCTCTATAGGGTTTTCGCCTTTAGAGATTGTTTATAGTTTTAATCATTTAACTTTGTTAGAACTCACACCTTTACCTTTTTAAGAAATTCAAGATACCGATGGTCAGCGGAGAACAGAACTTGTTAAAGCCATACATGAGAAGGCTAGACGACATATCAAGAAAAAGAATAAATCGTATGCATGACACACCAATGAAGGAAAGAAAAGAGTAGTGTTCCAAGAGATTGGGTATGGCTTCAAATATGAAAGAAAGGATTTTTTAATCAGTGAAAATCTAAGTTAAACCCCCGAGGAGACGAACCTTTTCAAGTTCTAGAGGGTATAAATGACAATGTCTGCAAAATTGATCTCCTAGGTGAGTATGGTGTATCTACTACCTTTAATATTTCTGAATTTTTTCTTTTTTATACAAGTCCATATTTGAGGACGAATCTTTTTAAAGATGGAGGAGATGATTTGAGCATGGACATGGATCAAGTTGGCGAAAATGATATTTCAACACCAAGTGGGCCCATTACAAGGGGGATAGCTAAAAGATTACAACAAAACTTCTAACTTTTTTGTCCAAGCATGGATCAATGAGGAAGATGAATTTATACCCATTAAAGAAGCCCAAGAAAAGAAGACAACATGGCTATTAACTCAAGGGTATAATAGTATATACTATTCACCCCAAATGCAAGAGGGAAATAAAGAAAAAAATTCTACAAGACATGAAAAAGAAAATTTCCAATGGAATTTTATTTTCTAATCATGTGAGAAGTCTTCACAATTAAAGATTAGCCAAGAGGAAAAATTGCTTCTAAATTGTAAGCTATCTTGATAAAGAGGAAAACTCTCTAAATGCTAAATTTTGCGGAAAAGAAAAATACTTAAGAAAGAGAAAAAATATCTTGGCAAAATCTCTTCCCCTAAATTAGCCATAATTAATTAAAATATTCTCTATTTAAAATATTTTTCTCATAGGAAAATCATATCTATCCTATTTTATTTGTAATTTTCTTAATTTTTGCTAGTTTTTCATTCTAATTTAGATCTAATTTTCTATGTAATTTTTAAAATTAATTAGGAGATTATTTTTTCCTTATTATTCACATTGTCTATACTATAAATAGACCTTCAATTCAGAGTTGTAAATCAATTCAGAATTTTCAGCTTATTAACAAAATTCATTTATTCTTATTTTAAGCATCCAAGCTTGCAAGAGTGAGTGAGAAGATCTTTGATCGACTTGTTGTGCTAGGAATTGGGACCACTTATATAGATAAGTCTTGTGGTATCTTTTCAATTCTAGTACTCTATTTCTTTTTTAGTTACCTTAGTTTTTACTCTCTTGTTGAGTGTGGGTCAAGTAGGGAGAGTTTGCTTAGGGTTTTGAATTTCTGATTACTAATGTATATGTAGAGTTTTAGATTTTGTTGTTGATTTTGGGTTCGCATCACGAATGGTCCAAGAAAAAGCATGGTCGCATGCCCTACGCGGTCTAGATACGGGCCCTATGCAACATCGCTACCCGACGTGACAGACAGTCACATCAGCTGGTAGCATGTGTGTTGCTAGCTGCGAGCCTCTCCAAGTGTTGTGCTCGCACAGCATGCTGCATGACGCATACGCCCCATGCGCAGGCATCCTGCCATACACAGGTGCCCATGTTGCACAATGTTGCATGCAATGCACATGGCGCACGTGTCTGCTCTCGGGCTGGCCACGAGCAGGTTGTGTTTCCGTGGGCGCAGGTTGCTAAAATTTTTCCCCACTTCACGTTTCACTATTTTCTATTTCTTTCCAAAATTCCAGTGTAATTTAAATTCTTAAAATTATTTATAAAAGAAACAAAATTATTTAATAATTACTGAATATTTTAAAGTGCTACTTGGATTAAATAATAATTTTTTTTGCTCAGTCACAAAAGTTCGGGGTGTTACAGTTACCTTCATCAAAATTAGTTGATGTTGTTGAAGCATTTGTACTTTGTTACGATCTACTAATAACATATCAAATAGGCATATTCAATATATTGGTGAAGAGTGATTGTCAAAGAATTGTCACTTTGCTCAATTCTATTGCAAACTTATCATGGAACTTGGATTAATGCTTGATGATTCTTTGAATTATCTCAGTTATATAATTTTTTTATTTTCTTTGTTGATGCGATTTGATTCTATATATATTATGGGAATATTATTGTATATTTTGGGAATATTCTGGTTATTGATGTGGCTTGATTTTGTGTATATTCTACAAATATTTCTATATATTCTGAGAATATTCTAGTATATTCTAGGAATATTTTAAAAGAAATCCTAATACTTTATAGGGTTCACAACTCCATTGGTGATTGTACTCTCGTTTCTCATCACAGTGGAAAAACTTTTTCTTGGTCTTGCTTGCAAATGTAGCATCTTTACTGAACAATGTAAACTTTGTGTCTTTTCTTCTTTTGCTCTTTACTTTATATGATTATGTGTATGATTAAAATTAATTTTCACAATAATTGATATCAAAGCGAGGAAGGGAAAAAAAATGGTGGTACTATTCGAAAAAAGAAATAGTCAGTGCCTAGGATAGCGACAACCAGAAGGTAGCAACCAACCGAGCCAAAAGAGGGGAATAAAACCTATCTCGTTTGGGTAGCATGCAACCAAAAGGCAACGAAGATTAGTGCAAAGACATATCAGCCACGTAAACACAAATCTAAATAAGGAACATGCAATAGTTTCCTTATTTTTATATGTGGCAGTCTTTTGCATGGTGGAGTTTGCATTCGATGGTGACTCTCTGCTAGTGGTGGTAGTGCACGTGGCCAACAACCACTTTTTGCTCTTGTGCGTGGCAGTTTTTGGTTTTTGCACGTGGTGGTTTTGTGCTAGTGGTGGTAGTGCACGTGGCCAACAACCACTTTTTGCTCTTGTGCGTGGCAGTTTTTGGTTTTTGCACGTGGTGGTTTTGTGCAAGGTGGGCTTTCCCTATGTGCGGTTGTTTCTTCATTTTAGTAGTGTTCATTTTATTTGTTCAAGCTTTGTGCATAATCTAAATTTTGAGACGGCATCTTCATCTTCTGTAAAGTATGAGTAAAAAAAGTTTGATGTTGGAACACGTTTCAATCTATGGAAGATTGTAGTGAAAATGTCCCTAATTTTACAAGGTTTATGGAAGACAATTGATGAGAAATTTCAAATTGTATGACAAAGATGGACAAGGTAGATTTGAAAGAGAGAGCCTTGAGTGTGATTTTCATAAGTGTGATTGATTATGTTCTACGAAAAATTACTTGAGAACTTTCAGTATATGCAGCATGGAAGAAATTAGAAGAGTCGCACTTCCAAAATATTTGAAAAATCGCTTTTAATCGAAGAAAAGACTATGTAATAAGATAACGAGTGAAGGTATTTACATTAAGCAACATTATGAATTTAGTTTCATTTATCTAAATAATATAGATATAAAGATTGATAATGAGGATTAGACTTTAATTTTATTGTTCACTGTTATCCTCTTATAAGACTTTTATTGATACTCTATTGTATGAGAATAATAGTATTTTATGAAATAATGTTAATAATGCACTAAAACTAAATGATGAAAGAGAATTTTTCAAAAAATAAAACAGAAGGGAAGAGTTTGGTGAATAGGAGCATAGCACAAACAAAGAAGAATTCAAAAGCTAAATCAAAATCTAGAGTTAAGAAAACAAATTGTGTTGAGTGCAGGGAGTAATATCACTTTAAGAGACACCATCTTAAGTTAAAAGAGAAAATGAAAAAGAAGCGGGAGAATTCTACAAATATTGTTGACATTAATTCCATGATAGTGGTAGTAGTAGTGCTTGAAAAATTTTATATGTGAGTTGGAATAATGGAAAGAACTCATGGGTTCTTGATTCTACTATTATATTCAAAATGTGTCCATACATGCATTGGTTTGTTATTTGTAAACCAATTGATGGTACTATGTATATGGGTAATGATAGTTCATTATTTGTAGATGGTATTAGTAACATCGTATTGAGAATGTCTAATGGAATTGTCAAAGATATTAAATGTTGGCATGTTCCACAGATGAAGAGGAACATAATTTCTCCTTCTACTTTGGATTCTCAAGGTTATAGGCCATATAGAAAATGATGTTCTTAAAGTATGCAAAGGCTTTATGGTATTTATGAAAAGTAGTTTAGAGTCTATATTATATATTTTTTAAGACAGTATAGTTTCAGGGAAACTTGTTATAGCATCAGGGAGTAGTTATCAGAAGCATACTAAGTTGTAACATTTGCTTCTTGTCATATGAGTGAAAATGAATTATCTGTTTTGAGCAAACATAATTTGTTGAACAAGTATAAAGAGGAAGTTATAGATTTTTGTGAACATTGCATGTTTAGCAAAAAGATTAGGATGAAGTTCAATAAAAAAGCAGTGCATAAGACTATAGATAATTGAATTATATACATTCTGTCCAAATAGAATTTCGTCCAAGAGCAATGCTAAATACTTCATGACTTTGATTGATGATTACTCTCAAATGATTTTGGTATATTTTTTATAGTCAAACGATGAGACATTTTCAACATTTGTCAATTGGAAGACCATGATTGAAAAATAGACAAAAAAGAAAGTCAAATGTCTTAGAACTTACAGTGGCTTAAAATTTTGTAATCACACATTTATTAATTTTTACAGCAAATAAGATATAGTGAGACACCTCATTTGTGTAGGAACATCATAACAAAATTGTTTATTACAAAATGCATGAATAGGAATTTTTATTATAGGGCATGAAGCATGCTGTCACATTTATGTTTGGAATATGATATTTGGGCTAAAGCTGTTAATACTGCATGTTATTTGGTTAATATATTTCATCTACAACTATTGAGTGCAATTAAGGTATGGTTTAGTTCACTCGCTGATTATTCTCACTTGTAAGTGTTTGGTTGTCCTGTTTATGCTCATGTGAGGAATGGAAAACTTGAGTCAAGGGTAAAGAAATGTATATTTCTAAGGTATGCATCTAGTGAAATGTTACAGGTTTTGGTGTAATGATCCAAGATCTCCAAGGTTAACTATCATCATAGAAGTGATATTTAGTGAGTCTGTTTCATTAGAAAGTCAAAAGAAAAAATTAATGGCATAACCAGGTCACGATGTCAAAGAACAAGTGGAGGTAGAGGTTGATGCTCTAACCATTCAGTCTAGTAAGCCAAAAAATGAAGTACAAGATCCTAATCAAGAAGATGATGATGGTTCACCAAATTAACAATAATATATAACATTGCAACATGCAGGGAGAGAAGATAGATTAGACCACCACAGAGGTGTAAAAATTTAGTTGCATATGCCTTGTCAATTATAGAGACAACTGATTTATAGGAACCTGGTAATTACAAGGAAGCTATTTCGAGTTCAGATGCATATAAGTGGGTTGATGGTATAGGTGAAGAAATTGATGTCAAATATCACTTCATTCAGGTTATTATATTATGACGTATTGTGGTTGTGCATAATGTGTCTACACATAAGAATCCTACAGATATGATGACAAGGTGATCTCAGTTAGCAAGTTTAAGCACTGCCTAGACTTGATTAGACTATTTAATACTCAATAGTGCTCCTATGAAGGCGTTTTAGCATGACAATGGGATAAGATAGTCACTTTTTTTTATTGATGTTGATAGAGAGAATTCAAGTAAAGGAAAAAAATTATTCATGTGGCTTGATTCTATGTATATTACGAGAATATTTCTTTATATTTTCGGAATATTTTGATTATGAATGTGATTTGATTTTGTGTATATTTTGAAAATATTCATGTATATTTTAAGAATATTCTGATATATTTTAGGAATATTCTATGAAAACTCTAATATTTTGTTTATATAAGGGTTCACAACTCTATTGGTGATTCTATTATCATTTTTTATCATAGTATAAACAATTTTTCTCGATTTTATTTGTGGATATAGGTACTATTGCCAAACACGTAAATCTTGTGTTTTTTTTTTTTTATTCTACTCTTTACTTTCTATTATTGTGTGTTGTGTGTGTGATTGTAATTAATTTTTACAACATTCTTAAATCACTAGGGTTATAATTTGGTGGCTCATGCATTAGTAAACAGATTTCTTTATAACCCATATAGTTATTACTTTATGGTAGAACCTCCCACTTTTGTGGTTCTATTTTTGATGTAAGATTTGGCTACTCCTGTATGCTTGAATGAATTTTTATGTTTATCTTTAAAAAAACCATATTCGTTAATTAAAATGCAATTTCTTATAGATGCATGGCAATATTAATACAATTCAAATAAATTTGGTAAAATAAACTGCATTAATTAGACAATTTCATCATTAAAATGATTCTGTGCAGGAATTTACACTAACAAATATATTTTGAAAGTGATAAAAATATGGGAAATTGTGGATAAAATTGGAAGAGGAGATGCTCCAATTAGAGACAGCCGTTGAGGATATAACTTGGCCAATCTGCAACCATGAATCATGGTGGCAGGTAAACAATGACCTTCAAACCTTGAGTCTTTTACACGTCCAAAAGAAACGAAAGCTGACCCATTTCATGACTTTCTTACATTACTTCACACCATCTATGAGTCATCTATACGCATACAAATATCTTAAACAGAGAGAGAGAGATCACAACTACATATATATATACATATATGTGCAAGTATGATATATATATATATAGAGAGAGAGAGAGAGATCAGAACTATATATGTGTTTGTGTATAGACATATATATATATATAAGCAATAATAAACCCTAACGAACACCAAACTTTTCCTCGACTTCAACTTGAAGAAAACAAAATCCAAGTAGATCGTTTGTTACACATTATCCACTTAATTTTACCAAATTCTTCGCCTTTTTATCTACATATTTTGATATTTGCCGTTATATATACATACATATATATATATACATATAAAGGATTAAAAAAAAAAGGTCAAGATCTGAACGATAGCATCCAAAATTTCCTTAATAGTTATATTATTACTTTCCACACAAAAAATATGGATAAATTATAAATTTACATCTTGAATATGAGTTATATTGTAATTTACTTTTAATTTTTTTCTCATAGTTTAGTACCCGAAGTTATAAAATTATTTCAAGTGTAATCTTTTAATACGTTTTTGTAAAAAGAAAAATATTTTTGTCTTGTTTGGGTGACTTGCCAAATGAATTAAGATATTAAATTTTCTATTTAAGATTAGCAATTGAAAATATTTATACAGATTTTATCTTCCTCCCATTGTCATCATTTGCGTGACTTAAATGAAATAGATTAACTATTCTTATTAAATTTATTAAGATTAATATTTAATTAATACAATATGTAAACTACATAAAAATAATATATATATATATATAATAGAAAGATTTTTTATTTTTGCAGCTATATACTTAAGGATCAAATTGCAATTAAAGAACTTCTATAACATAATTCTAGAAACCAAAATAAAAAATTTTCCAAAATCTAACCATGTTTTTATGTAATTAGCACTCCATAATAATTTATTAGAAATAATTTATTAAATTAAATAATTAATTAAAGTTACCTTTTTAAATCATTCTTATACCATTAAGACTCTAATAAATGATAATATTTTACATTGATACTCTATATTTATTGTTATTTAGTTCTAGTAATATCAGCTTCAAGTATTTATAGTTATTATGTTCTTTGAAAAGTCTAGTGGTGTAAAATTATATATTGTAATATATTATTTAAGATAATTTTATATTGAACATTAAGAAAAACGCTAGATAAGAGAGTTTGTTGTTAATTAAAGGTATACATAATACATAGTCTTTTTTGAAATAAATACATAGTTAAAACATGATCTTGCTAGAAATATAATTATATTATTATATTATCTAATAACAAAAATTAAAAACTTTATACTAAAAATATTTATACGATAGTTAAAGTTTAATATTTATGAAATTTATTTTATATTGTACAAATACAAGTAGCATATAGTACTATTTTAGTAATTTATTTTGGATTACCTGTAAGCACTCCTAAATTTAATAATGAAATTTAATTAATTATGTAAAATATTGCTAATATTCTAAATGTTCTTTTTATAACTGAAAATATATTTGTTATTGTCTTCTTCATTTTTTTTTCTTCCATTGCAATAAAGTTAAAAGAATACCATAAATATTTTTAAATATATATAAAAATATTATTAATATAATCCCAAGTGCTAACCAAGATATAAAGTGAAGTTTTTAGAGGTCAAATTAAGGGTTTTATTCCTTTAAACTGATATAACCAATATTTTTCTCATAAATTTTCTAATTCTGACATAAATAAAAAAACTGAAATGATAATATTTTCATCAATAATATATATATATATATATATATATATTCTAGTTGTTTAAAAACCACAATAGATCATCAAACTTCTATATAATATCAAAATTAAAACATGTTGAAGACAGTATTTTCTTCATAGTATAGAAACCACCGTTTTCATGAGCTTTTAAATATCTCCTTAATTATCTAACTCTCTTCCTACATTAAAAAAAACCAAGTAATCATTGTACATTTCAAGAGCACATAATTTTTTTAATGGAAATTCATATATTATATAACATATACATATAAATTACAGTATAAATGTAATTTTTAATTTTTTTAAAAAAAAAAAGAAAAAAATATCAAATTATTAATAAATAATAAATAATTATCCAACAGGTAAACATGTCATTGATTAACTTTCCTTTAACATAAAAAATTATAAAAATAAAATTTAAAATCTTCATGATTTTATCAAGATATGCTTACAAATACTAAAAATTACTCTTAAAAAACTTAATCTCAGGTAATGATGGCTTATACTTCTATCTTCTTACGCTAATTACCAATTATTACAAATGATCGCATATATAATCTTTATCTTTATTTATAAAAAGGCTTCTCCTCCACTCCCTTAAGATTCCAGTCACCCCAATATCATGCTCTTCCCATGGACTCGTCATCCTCATCTCCCTGTCGTCTTCCTCCTCCTCCTCCTCCCCAGCCTCTCCCTGCCTTGCATGGCGGCCCGTAAAACCCCTGAATTTACGACAATGCCCCTAACTAAAACAACATTCAATAACTTCTATTACTACAACGAATGGCACAACGTCTACAAGTTCCTTAATTTGGGAAGAGGCAGCCACGTCAGTGGCATCTCAGAGCTCAAAAGATACCTCCATCGTTTTGGTTACCTCTCATCACTTCAATACAACTTATCGAACAAGGACGTTTTCGACGCTGAATTCGAGTCAGCTCTAATCCATTATCAGACACAACTTGGTCTTCCCATCAGTGGTAAGCTCGATTTCAACACACTTTCTCAGTTCCTCGTACCCAGATGCGGTTTCCCAGACGGCGACGTTTTACATGCAAAATCAATCAACAAGTACGTGTATTTTCAAGGCAAACCTCGGTGGGTTCGAAACATACCCATGAAACTTACCTACGCTTTCTCGCCGGCGAATGTTATTATTACCTACTTGACACAATCGGAGATCAAACGCGTTTTTAAACGCGCCTTCTCCAAGTGGGCATCGGTGATCCCAGTGAGCTTCGTGGAAACCGACGAATATAGCTACGCCGACATCAAGATAGGATTCTACAGCGGCGATCACGGAGATGGAGAGCCGTTCGATGGAGTTCTGGGAGTGCTGGCCCACTCATTTTCCCCCGAGAGCGGGAGGTTACATCTCGACGCTGCGGAGACGTGGGCGGTTGATTTCACGGAGGAGAAATCCCCGGTGGCCGTTGATCTGGAATCGGTGGCTGTGCATGAGATCGGGCATTTACTAGGTTTGTCTCACAGTACGATCAAAGAGGCCGTGATGTTCCCAACATTGAAACCCAGAAATAAGAAAGTGGATTTGGCGGTTGATGACATCAAAGGCGTGCAATCTCTCTATGGATCAAACCCTAACTTCACATTTACTGCTTTATTACTGTCCGATACTTCTGAAAATGGAGCTGTTCGTAGCAGGGCCGGGTGGATCCGATGGGTTTCGGACTTCCTGGTTTTCCTAGTTTTATTTCGGCATGTAAATAACGTGTAAAATTTCCAGGTGTTTTTGTTTTTAACAAAAAGCAAGTTTTTGAGGTATGTAATTATAGTTGCCTTATAATATACGAATTTCAGGTTAGACTACTGACGCGTTGTTTGAATAAATATTTTTCAAATAAAAAATATTCATAGCAATAGAAATAGATCTGTTACTGTCATAATATAAAGTTATGTAATTATGTTATTTAATTAATTAAATATTTTTTATTAATTAAAAAAAATTCCCTCATAAACTCAACATGGTTTAAAAAAAGATATATTTTATATTTCATTCTTGTATAATATTACATTTTATTCTTATCTTAATAAGAATTTGAAGAAAAACTGATGTTAAAATAGAGATCATAAGAATGGTGAACACAAGTTTTAAATTCTTAAAAATATTCTAATAATTAGATCACAAACTTTGAACATTTATAAATTGGTGTTATAAGGATTGTAGTTGTCGTTTTGTGTGTCTGGTGTTTATTGCTTGTATTGGAAAAAAAAAGTTATATTTGTTGGAAAAAAGAAAATTATAGGAAGATAACCTTTTTGTTGCTTACTTTCAAATGCTAAGTATAATGGGGTATTTATAGGTACAAAACGTAAATCAAGAGATATATCTAAATTATTCTTAATTAATGGAGCATATACAAAATATATTTTTAAATAATTACTAGACTCCATAAAACTACTCAATTGCTTAGGAATTCTAATGAATATAAGAATGACAAGAGTCGCACAGTAATTTCAGTAACTTACATAGATCCTAAGTGTCACATAATAACTTCAAATTATTATATCTAACATTCCCCGTTAACTTGAAATCTCTTTCAACCAAGGCTTGTTCTTAATCTTCTAAAATATTCAAGTTTTAATAGCTTTGTAAAAATATCATTTTGAAGCATCACATACTTGAGCTCCACTTCTATATTGAAAATGCATTATCTAATAAAATAATATTTTGTACTTATGAGCTTATAGTAGTAATGAAACACTGGATTCTTTATAAGTGTTTGTGTAAATTTATTATCAATGTAGATTTTTAGAGGTTTTCACTACATGAGATAGCACAATCACACATAAAAAAATAGGAAACCATTAATGCTTTTTCTATCATTCATATCTCTTATAAAATCACAATTACAAAATCCCACAATTTGAAATTACTAAAAAAAGAATTAAATAGTTTAAGATCAAGTATACTTTTTAAGTAGCGAAGAATTCTTTTGACAGCTTTCATGTGGGTGGAAGTAGAAGTTTCAATGAAATGACTCGCTACTCTAATTATATAAAAGATATCAAGACTTTGGAAAGAATGGGAATTTCCTTTTCTCCATCCTTAAGTTTTGATAACTTCTTTCACTTTAGTAGGTGTATTCATGGGCTTATAATCCTATTTTGAACTCTTTCAAAACTTTCTTTGCATAGCCCTCTTGAGAAACGAATATGCCTTCCTCTATTTGCTTTAACTCTATATCTAAATAGTACATGTGCCTTACGTCGGTCATCTCAAGCTCAAGTGACTTCTTCAATTCTTTAAACAAGCTTGAATTGTTGTCAGTGAAAATAATATAATCCACATAAGATAAATAAGCAAAAAATCTTCATTAACATAAATTTTGTCATGAAGAGCATATTTATTAACAAACTTGTTTTCTTGAAAGTATTTTTTAATGTGGTTATTCCATATTATTGTAGCTTCTTTCAGTCCATATAAGGATTTCTTCAATCTCAAGACTTTATCTTCATGTTTATTGTGCAAAAAACTTAATGGTTTCTCAATTATACTTTTTCTTCAATGTAACCATTTATGAATGTCAACCTTATATCTGGATGATAAATTTTCTACTTCATTTGAGTCACTAAGAAAATGAGTAAACCAATAGTCTCTATTCAAGCAACTGGTACAAATACTTCTCCATAGTCAACTTTATGCTTTTGTTTGTAGTCTTTGACAATAATTGTTATTTTTTCTCCACATCTCTATTAGCCTTTTTCTTGGCCTTATATACCCATTTAACTCTAATTACTTCATAACCTTTAGGAAGAGTTGTTGTAGTCAACTTTATGCTTTTGTTTGTAGTCTTTGACAATAATTGTTATTTTTTCTCCACATCTCTATTAGCCTTTTTCTTGGCCTTATATACCCATTTAACTCTAATTACTTCATAACCTTTAGGAAGAGTTGTTGATTTTCAAGTATTATTATTCTTAATTGACTTAATCTCCTCATCCATTACTTGTCTCTACCTTTTATCTAGCATGGCTTCATCAAAATTTGATTACTTATTAGGTAAAATTTATGCAATATCTAATGAAATTATTATTAGAAGTAGATGACAAAGTGGAAAAGAAGGTGTAGTTATGTCTTGTATAGACATTATGGTCTCTTATCCTTCTTCTCCAAAATATGGAAGAAAATCATGTTTTCTCTTTTGAGGCTTCCTAATTCTATATGGCTTCTTTATCAAGTTGAACATCTCTACTTACCACCACTTTACCATTACTTAGATTGTATAATTTGTAGCCTTTGGAATATGGATCATATGTTATAAGGATATGTTTAACACTTTAATCATCCAATTTGGATATTTCTTGGTGAGGAACTTGAGCATATATAATGTTTATAAAAACTCCTAAATGACTTACAATTGGCTTTCTTCATCTCTAGGGTTCTTTAAGAGTTTGATATTTGGCATTTGATATTTGAGAATGATTATAAAAATAAGCTACACAAGAAAAAGCTTGTACCCATTAGGCATATTTTTTGCCCAATATGCATCTCGTCATGTGAAAGATCTTTTTATTTTTTCTCTTAGCTACTTCATTTTGTTGCAATGATTCATAAACCATTAAATGACGATAAATGCCATGATTTTTCACCAAATTCATTAAATTCTTTTAAAGTGAATCTGACTCCCTAATCAAATCTTAAAGTTTGAGCTTACAACCACTCTCCTTTTCTACAAGTATCTTGAGTTTCTTAAAAGCATAAAAAACTTTCAATTTTTGCTTAAGAAAATAAACCCAAATCTTTCTATTAAAATCATCAATGAAGAGTAGGAAATATTTACACTTATCAAATGAAGGTAGATTGGTTGGCCCACACGTATTGGACGCACAAGTTTAAAAGATTTGGTTGCTCTTAATGTGGCTTCTTTAGGAAATATCTTCCTAGAATATTTGCTAAGAAGACATGTTTCACACATTTTATTGGATGTTGATAAAGGATCTTTCCACCACCTTTTTTTTTCTTATAGCATTAAGTGCTACAAAGTTCAAATGACCAAACCTCATGTGTCGATATCATGTTTCATCATGCAAATTAGCTTTTAAACACTTTGCTTCAATTATTTCAATATTTAATTTAGCTATCTGATTTCTAAGATAGCCACCTTAAAAATCAAGCTACCATTTTGATAAGTCAAAGACACTTACTTTTCATGAGAATTTCATATCCCTTTTTAAGAAGTCAACCTAAACTTAAAAAAATTATTTTTTTATTTAGGCACATAATAAATATCGAGAATCAACTTATAGTTACCATCTTTGGAAAATATGAGAATTGTACTTTTTCCTTAGTTTTGGATTTTCAATGAGTCTCCAAAGGAAGCATTTCTTTTTTACCTTTTCATTAGGCTCCATAAATTTGTCTTTATATCCATAAATGTGATTGCTTGCTCCATTATCAAAGTGCCAAAAAATATTAACCTCTTTACATTCTTCCTCCATTGCTAATAACAAAGCTAACTCTTCTATCTTAATTGTCATCAACAAGATTATGCTACTTATTTAATTTTTTTCGCTATTTATTATGTATAAAAATGTTTAAGTGCTAGTGAGGTCAATTTCTGCTAATCAAGTTCTCACTGAAGGTAATGATGATATACACAAGTGAAAATGGTTTGAAGTGTTTGTGATTAATTCTAAGTATGAATATGTAATGTGAGGAATAATGTAATATCGAGTAATGATAAACAATAAGTTAAAGTAAATAGGAGATAAAACAGAGTGCAAAATTTTTTTATTTTTACTACTTTCTCTGAAATATTCACAAATTACTCTTATTTCTCTAAATACTACATTCAATTAATTAAGGTGGAAAAAATTCACTTATTTCTCATGTTCTCTTGAATATTACAACTTGTCTATCAAGATATCAAATCCACCTAGTACTCATATTTCATTGAATATTATAATTTGTATATCAAGGTGTCATACTCACCTTTTGTTTGTATTTCCTAACACAAAGCTTTCCAAAGGTTTCCACAAACCTTTTTTACAATGCCTCAAAAGAATAAAGATGAAGAAATAATAGCTTTCTCTCTCAAAGAGTAGATTTATAAAGTACAAGCTCTCTTAAGGATTCAACAAAGGCTCAAGAGAATGAATTAAATTTATCTTTTAAATTTATATTTTTGTTCAAAGTTCATTTCCTTTGAAATCTGTTGGAGGTTATATTTATAGTTAAGAAGGTCAAAAAACTCATTAGAGATAATTGGAATTCGGTTTAACCTCCAAAAAGATGATGTAGAATTTTATCCAAAATGTGCAACAAAATTTGTGTAATTATGTTCTTAATATTGATAATGTAACTTTAAAATGGTAGTTAATTTTGCAAAGTTGTCTTGACTAAATATTAATTTCTTTTTTTACAATACACATTGTTTCCACTGACCCTTATGAAATATATTAATTAATGACACCTTTAATATTCAAAATAATATTTTAACATAAAAACTGGTGGCATTCATATTGGGATAAAACTAACGCATATTCAATCATGCGTAATGCTAAAAGCATACTTTTTTATATGTTTTGAGTTATGTTCTCTTAAATTACTTTTCAAGTTATATTAGCCTCTTTAGGCAATATCTTTTAAGCATATAAAGGTGATTATTGGAATCTCATATGTTGGCACATAGATATATATATATATATATGTATTCTTATGAAATTTTTTATTTTTAAAATTTTTCCAACTTATAAATCTCTTCTCAAAAATATTTTTGAGAATCATGTTTCACAGTGATAATCCCTTAAAAAATTATGAAGTTAACTTTAAAAACCAATTGTATTTTAAAGAGATTTAAAAAAAATAAAGAGAATTTTCTTGAGCCTTAAAGTACAAGCTCTTTAATTAATAAAAGATAAATAAATCTAAAATAATTATACTCTTGGTATTCATTTATTGTCTTCTTGTTAATGTCATTGTAATCTTTCTCGATTTATTCCTCTTACTTGAATGAAGTTTTTCATGCTAACTCACACACTTAAAGACATTGTTAGTATGAAAATAGATTATGTGAAAATAAACTTATGTTTAATTCACTTGTAAAATCCATAGGAATGAAGTACTTAAATGTGCATAAGTCAAATATAGATGTTAGAGGCTTTTTACATATCACACTTATTACAAAAAGCAATGTACCTGTAATCTTTGATTTAATTTGTGAAAATTATATTAAATCTAACTTTGGTAGAAATTTTCTAAAATAAAATTAGTGTAAATAATGGCATGATTTTATGAAAATTGTAATATTTGTTATATTTAAATTTAGTAAATATAGTTTGACTTTAAGACTATATAATTTTCAATGTAGTATAAAATAGAGCACACATTCAATTACACTTAATATTAAAAGTACTGCTTTTTGTGTATTCTAATAAGTATTTTGTTGAACCTTTTACGTATATTAGTCATTTAAAGTAATATTCTACATGTTCAAGAAAGTGATTCTTAAAGTCTTATCTATTTATGCATTAAATACAATTTTCTTAAAAACTTCTTTTTTGTAATTCCTTTCACATAATATTTTAACTTTAAAACATAAATAAGATAAATTTAAAACTAAATTTCTCTCTGAAAAATAATTTTTACGGAAAATACCTTTTTCAAAGGAATTCTCTTTTTGAGCCGTTAACCATAAGTTAGTTAATTTATAAAGAAGATAAACAGATCTTGTAGGATTATGCTTCGTGTTTGATTTACTTCTTTTCTTGTTGATGTCCTTGTGGTCATTCATTATATGTTACACTTTCTTTTGTTATACCATGATTGTTAGCTTAAAAAAATTAGCATTGTCACCATGAAAATAAGTTAATTAAGTTTATGTGATACATTAAAATCAATAAACATAATCCATTTTATTCAACAACATGTGCATATGAAAACTAAAAGTTAAAATACAAGGTGGTAATTTATCTATGTTATATTATCCAATGTGAATAAATAGAATATAGATTTCTTAAAAGCATTCCATATAGATGTTGCTTTGAAACATATCACACTTGTAATATTCAAACTCCGAAACATATTTTTTATGATTAGTTTTCATATGAAAACTAGAAGTTAACATGCGTGAGGTAATTCTCATTTTCCGTAAATGGTCAATATCCATAGTAATAGTCCTTCATTTTTCCAAATATATTTTACAATCTCATTTATCCTTATGAATTTGTGCATAATTAAAATTGAAGTAGCAGAATTGAATTGTAAATATCATAGTAATTTGACCAAGTTTAACAGCACCGCCCATTTTCTTTGAAACCTCGCCATAGTGATTAATTAGCTACTCCAATTATAATGTCCTTACCTTAATGACCACAAAAGATTTCAATATGCAATCACAATATAACATATGAACATAAAATAATCCTATAAAAACAAGATCTTTAACCTTTAGATCCTAACTTGCAAGTTTCCATTGTCAACATAAAGTTCCAAACCGCATGACTCTAATAAGCAATGAGCATTAAAAAAGAGTTCAAGTTAATATATCAAAATGTTATATAAAATATCATATTCCAATAAGTCAAATAAAAAAAAAGAATCATAAAAGGGTGTAGGGTAGGGGTTCTTTGAACTAAAAACCATAAAGAGGAATTTTGTTTCATGCTTGAGGATGACATCAAAAAGGAAGGTTCATAAAAGGGTTCAGAGGTTCATAAAAGGGTTGTTTCGTATACATGATGCTAAAGAGGAAAAAAGGAGAAATAAGAAGAAATAGAGTGCTAAGGTTGAAACCAAGAAGGAACAAAGCCGAGTGAAGAAATGGTAAGAAGGGAAATTTAAAAAAAAAAATAGGTTTTTCACTATTAGTGAAAGAACTGGTTCTAAGAAACAAAGGTCAATAATGGAGTCCCTAAAATGAAGATTCTGAGGATACATGCCAGCAAGAGACCTAGCTTGAAAGAAATTATTTATAGGAGAATTTCAAGGTTCTTGTAGGTTCTCAAAGAACCTTTTACCCATGAAAATGAAGGAAAATAAATAGAAGAGAAGGGATTTTCTCAATTTGAAGATGGAGGTTCTCGAGAGCAAGAAAAAACAAGAGAAATTAGACTAGAGCAAAGAGAGAGGAAGGAAGAAAAAGATAAAAAAAGATAGAGACTTGAGAGGGGACTGAAGTGAGCCAATATAAGGATTTCCACTCAAGATCCCATAGGTAAATTTCTAAAGTCGTAAGATTATTTATAAGAAAGGAAAGAATTATCTCAATGTATGGAGTTTAAACTGCTAACAGTACATATGAAATGGACCTTGAATATGTTGTTTGTATGATTTTCATAGTAAGTTTACAATACTTCATAGGTTTTAGTAAAATTGTATTTCCTCTATGGACTCTAAAAATGGTAGTTTAATTTCCTGGACAGATTTATTAAAGTTACCATATATTTCTTATACATAAACATGAGTTTTATCATTTGTGATCAAACTGTTGAAACTTAGAAGCCTCAGAATGAGTATGTTCTCACATTTGAGCATGTTTTGAGAAGTTGGATCATATGGTTAGATCATAGAGTTTTCAGAAGTTGGATCGTCTGAATATGCATCTTTGGTGTATAAATGCATTGTCACCTCATAGCATGAATTGTTGGTTTTTGGGGGGTTCAAGATTAGGTACTTTATTTTAACAAAGCTGGAATAGCTCAGTTGGTTAGAGCGTGTGGCTATTCACCACAAGGTCAGAGGTTCAAGCCCTCCTTCTAGCGATTTATTTTAATTTTTATTTTTATATCAATATAAAAGATTAGGTACTTTATTTTACTTTGTCATGTACTTTTTGTTTCTTTGATGTTATCTCATAACCTATGTTTTCTTTAGCTTTTGTTTGAGTCTTTAAGCTTTGTTTGAAAGAAGCCAAAACTTATTTTATGTCACCGACTGAGTGCCTCATTCCTTCCTATTTAGTTCCATTTTTCTTACTTAAATTTTTGTTATTATACTAATGGGTGTTTTAAGTGTTTATTTTTATCTTAAACGAATTACTGACAACTCTTTTTTAAGTTCATTGAAAATTCTTATTTTTTTAGATTTTTGTTATATGTCATGAGTGTAACTGTTAAAAATAAAAAAAAATCATGATACAAAGGATGAAGTAAATCATAAAAATAAATTAAGATATTAAAGAGAAAATAAATCAAGTTACAGGATAAAATTAGGGTATTAAAGAGGAAGCAGATCAAAGTATTAAAGAGAAAATAAATTAAAGCATTAAAGAAGAAATAAATTAAGTTAAAGGGTAAAATTACCTATTTGTAATTAATTGTTTATTTTCTTTTTCATCTTGTAAAACTTGTATATATAGGGTTCTAATATTCAATTAAATATATATCAATCAATGAATCATTCATAATATGGTATCATAATTTTACCTTAAGAAATTTATAAACTCTTTTATAAACCCTATTTGATCTTTATTATCGAAGTTAAAAGAAAAAAATCTATAAGAGGCAAGTCTTTATAGGTGGCCACCACCGTCGTGCCGTTAGCCACCATAGGAACGACCACTTCCACCACTAGCCAACCTTCAGAGTCAGCCTTAGAAGTAGTTGCTCTTCCCTTCATCACCACAGTTCTAAATTGCCACTGTCACAACCATCTTTAGCTCATGTCTGTTATAACTTTTATCCAGATTGAAACCGAGTGAATCAAGCTGAAATCACTGAACTAACTCAGTGAATTCCTTATCTAAGTTGGCTCATTGCAAAATTGGTGTTTTCTTTATGCTGCCAAATTACCGGAGCAAAGCCTAACATGATAGCTTAATATTTTAGTAAATTTGGAATAGACATTGAAACACTAAGGGCAGAACTTGAGTTTCTAGAGCAACAAATAGGTATTGAGTTATTGGCCCACTTAGGTATAGCTTGTACCCCACAAGAATTAAATATCTTAAATGAATCCTTTTAAAACTCTTGGTTTATAGACTGAGGAGCCACACATTATATGACTAATACATCTAAATATTTTTAGATATACATTCCATGTCTAAGTAATGAAAACATTGTCACTGAAAATGATGCCCATTAAACTATTGCAGGGAAGGGTGACATTAGACTTAATCCTACCATTATCTTGAAAAATGTATTTCATGTTATCAAACTATGCACTAATCTTGTATCAGTAAATAAATTATCACAAGACTTGAAGTGTAAAAGAATATTTGGCTACTCGCACTGTAACTTTTAGGATAGAAATTTAGGAAAGATAATTGGACGTACTGAAGTCAAAAACCGACTCTAATACTTAGATGCACATGAGATATTCTTCTATGTTATTACTATTGACCCCACACACAATATTTGGTTTCACCATAAAAGACTTAAGTACCCATCGTTCTCCATCTGAATGGTGATGTTTCCTTCATTATTTAAAAATTCATAATATAAAAATTTACACTACAATATTAGTGAGTTTACATAACATAAGACATTTCTCTTTAGTGATAAACAAATTTTAGTTTTTTTTTTCTTTAATCCATAATTATTTTAGAACCATCTCACACGCCTACTATTTTTTGGGCTCAATGATTTATATCATTTACTGAAAATTGCACTACAATTGCTTGAAGCCAAATATGGATATCATACTCACTTCTACAACATGACAAAACCTAATTTAGAACATCTATAAAGAAATTTAATGCTGATAATATCAAATAATTTTTTCAATCACACACTTTCTTCATTTTTTCATCAGGAAAGAATCCTTCATGAATCATCTTGAACCACATTGCGTTCACGCTCCACAATGAGACAAAGTAACAGATGCAAGAATAGTCACCTTTTAACCACCAACAAAGCTTTTCTCTTCCAAAATGTCCAAAAGAAATATTAGGGTAAAGTTGTCCTTACAACTACCTACATTATTAATCATTTATTCACAAGTGTTCCTAATAAAGCAAAAAACTTGATCATTAAGCCATGAAAGGTGTATTTGTGGGATATTCCTCATCTCAAAAAGGATACAACTTCAAAAAGTAGACTAGAGCAAAGAGAAAAGAAAGAAGGAAGGAAAAGATCAAGAAAGATGGAGACTTCAGAGGGTCCGATTTAAGCCAATCTAAGGATTTCCAATCAATATCTCTTTGGTAAATTTCTAAAGTCGTAAGATTGTTTATAAGAGATGAAAGAATTATCTCAATGTATGGAGTTTAAATTGCTAACAGTACATATGAATTAGAATTTGAATATATTGTTTGTGTGATTTTCATAGTAAGGTAATAAAATACTTTCTATTTCCTTTATGGACTCTAAAATGGTGGTTTAATTTCCTGGGTAGATTTGTTAAAGTCAATCGTATATTTCATATAAATGAACATGAGTTTTATCATTTGATGATCAAATTGTTAAAACTCATAAGCCTTAAAATGAGTATGTTCTCACATTTGAGCATATTTTAAGAAATTGGATCATATGGTTGAATGTTTATGTATAACACTAGTGCTTCAACAGTTTTCAGCATGTCTTTTATATTGTAGCTTGAACTTAAAAGACTAGGATTAATAATTGTTTGGAGGTTCGAGGGGTTTGTTTGGACATTTTCTGAATCATCTGAAGATCCATCTCGATGCCAAATGGGGCACCAATGTCCGATAGAGCATACATAAAAAAATATATACATAGCAGCAGAACTATTCATCCCAATACAACATACAAAAACTATACTTTGAGACATGAGATCATCTATGCTTATATACATATCAAAAACGATAACCTATACAAAATATACTTGCCTAAAAAGTGTTTTAACCAAATATATAGGTCCACTCCCACAACTAAACTTCCTTAAAGAGAACTAGGCAAATGTCCTCAACAATTCATCAAAATCTTCATCTGTAAGGTGTTGGAATTGGGTGAGCTCTAATACTCAATAAGATAGGCAATATTATAGGCATACAAACATGATTTGAAAATATTTCCTTAATGCATATTTAAAGAAAACAGTGATAAAAGCAATAATCGAGAAACAATGATAACATACTACTCAATTGGCATATTCAATGTGTTCACATAATTCATTCACATACATCCAAGACTAGACCCATCTAATGACTCAGTTTTAATACCAAATTATTATTTTAATTTTAATTTTACTGTTTACAAATCTACGCATGCAGCCTCTTACACTACTTCTGTGGAGGGCACAGGTCACCAACTAGGTAAGGTTGGAAGCGCAATCAATTAGTAAAAATAAAAATGTAAATAAATACATACAAATCACTTACTCTCTACCTTACGTCAATCAGTTATCATCTCAGTCACCATCAACCACATATTAGAGCTCCAAGACATGTATGCAATCAATTCATGGTCATTGACCACTAAAATTGGTTCCATAAATGGAACCCAATATCACACCTAAAGTCTAATGGTTTTCCTATTATCCTCAATATCCCTCCAAGAAAACCAATGCATCAGATTTAACTAAACATTGTGTTATTTGTATTTTAGACTCTTATTAATTTCTTCCTCAATTTAATATATTATTTCATCCTATCTATTTTAGTGACATGTAAAATTATGATTATTATTTAATTACTTGAGTTATTATTTAGTTTATTTGTTAGACTTTTACTAGTTCATCATATTATTTTGATTACTTATATTTTTAATTCTATTTAAATATTTTATTTTATTCTTGTTTAATGCTCTTTAAATTTATTTAATTTAATTTTAAAATTTACTTAAATTTATTTTAAATTTTGTTTAAATTTTATTTCTCACCAATTCCATTTGCTATTCTTACCCAAATTTATTTTTTTTTTACAATAAATCATTTTTTTATAATTCCTTATCACTTAAGCATTTTTTTTCCAATTATTAAATTTTATTTCATTTCTTTTCCCAACAGCTCATTCTTACCCAAAGTCCAACCCAAGAGGAATGTCCTCATGCTAGGCCCGTGGCCTAATGGGCTTCCGTGAAGGCCCCTCGACGTAGGATCGTGTTTATCAAGCCAGTATGGCTCTCTGGCCTGCTGCATAAGGCAACCGGCCCAATGGAACAAACCATGTGCAGAGGCACGCTATCGGGTCCCTGTTTTGGCAAACTTAGGTGCCTCAATACTCTCAACTCTCTTCGGCTTTGGCATTTGCACATTGGCAAATAAAGGTGGTTCCAGGTTATTTATTTGGACCTAGAATCTATCTCTTTCATCTGTCAACACACAAGAAACTATGAAACACGATTTCAGGGGTGTTTTGATTCTCGATCGCTTAACAGAGGCTAATGGCCTCTATTTTCCACCCCTTTTATTCTCTTTTTTGGTTTTAAGACGTTCATCATCATTAATCACATTCAAACATAACAAAAACATATTAAATACAATTAAAATAGATTATATAATTATCAAGCACAAGTTGAACACACTCACCGTTTTTCCTTTCAAAAATCCACTTCCTTTATGCATTATTAAAGAACACATCCCATGAAATGTAATCTGGAAATGCCATCTTTATATGAACTAAACTATTACTTATCTTAACCCAAGAAGTAGTAGCAACAAGCTAAAGAATCACAAAGAAATGTTGGATTGAAAGCTTGAAGAATAGTTCTGCAATAATCACAACAATTGCAGAAAATGAGATTAATTTCTAGTTTCCTAGAGTGTTTAGCTTTATTTAATTGATTTCTAACAAATCTCTAATATCCTATTATGATCCCAAGTTACATAAGGCTCACTAGATTTGTAGTATTTTTACATAGGAAATTGCTGCATGCAAAAGCTATTTATGTAGCTTTTATAGAAAGAGAAAGTAAGAGAGAGAGGGCACCGAAACAAAGTGCAACCCTGCAAATATCTCTGTTTCATGCTTAGATGATTTTTGAAGAAGGCAATGGAGGACAGAGTCTCCCATTTTCATTCATATTTACATGGCTTAAGTAAGCCAGTTTATACCATAAATCCCATTTTCTCGTGCAAGTGATAGGCTTGCAATTAAATTCAAATTCTATCATATCCGATTACAATTAAATTCAAAAACTGAAATTTAAAATTCAAATACAAGCTTAGAAGAATAAATTTTAACTTATTATTGATAATCTAACACTCCTTCTTAAGAATCAGTCCATACAATTCCTAACTTCTCTCTCATATTTTCGAATTTTCCTTTTCCAAACGGCTTTGTCAGAATATCCGCAAGTTGCTCATCGGATGAGCAATGAGTAAGCTTGATTTCACCACTCTTTTCAGCATCTCTAATTGCATGGAATTTCATATTAATGTGTTTGGTTCGACCATGCATCACTGGGTTCTTAGCGATTATTATGACCGACTTATTATCCACCTGAATTTCGGTTGGTAGAGATGCATCAAGCTTCAGATCCTGCATTACTTTCCTCAGCCATACCACCTGATTTGTAGCACTTGCAACAGCAATATATTAAGTTTTAGTTGTAGATTGTGCAACCACTTCTTGCTTTTTAGATGCCTAGGAGAAAGCACCAGAGCCAAACGAAAATAGATAACCAGAAGTGCTGCGTGCATCATCGAAACTCCTTGCCCAGTCACTACCAGTATACCCGAGCAGCCTTCCTTCTCCCTTTGCCTCATATAAAATTCCATAATTTTGGGTACCTTTTAGATACCTCAATACATGCTTTGTCGCTACCATGTGAGATTGTTTCGGAGATGACATAAATCGTGACAGCAAACTCACAGCAAATAACATATCCGGCCTTGAAACTGTGGATACAACAAGCTCCCAATTAATCTCCTGTACCTTCCCTCATCCACATTATCACCTGTTTCATCTTTAGTTAACTTCAGGTTTGGAATTAACGGAGTAGAGACAGCTTTACACTCCATCAAATTAAACCTTTTAAGGATTTCACATGCATACTTTACTTGTGACAGAAAAATTCTGTTATGAGCTTGCTTTTTTTCCATCCCAAGGAAGTATATTACTTCACCTAGGTTGGACATCTCAAATATCTCCTCAAGCTGTCCTTTGAATTCTTCCATTTTGCATTGATCATTTCTTATCACCAGTATATCATCCATATAAATGGCAGTGATCAGCCTCCTGCCATTTTCGTCGTGTTTTGCATATAGCGTTGCTTCTGCCTTACTCTTTTCAAATCCACAACACAGTAGGTATTTGTCCAGCTTCTGATACCAAGCTCGTGGAGCTTGCTTAATCCCATACAAAGCCTTATGTAGCAGATAAACATGATCCTCTTTTCCCTCAACTGTGAATCCTTCCGATTGATCAGCATAAATCTCTTCTTGGACCGTTTAGGAAGGCAGAATTGACGTCCAAGTGCATAACCTGCCACTGGAAATGCGCTGCTACTGTCAGGATCATTCTGATGGTTTCGTGTCTTGCAACTAGAGCGAAGGTGTCCCCAAAGTTAATTCCTGCAGTCTGGACATATCCCTTCACCACCAGCCTAGCTTTGTGCCGATTTACAGAGCCATCGGGGTTCAACTTGAATCTGTAAATCTACTTGACACCAGTTATCTTCTTGCCTTCAGGCTTAGGGACCAAAGTCTAAGCTTTGTTCTTTGTGATCATAGCAATTTCCTCCATCATAGCATCCTTCCAAAAGGAATATGTGGCTGCCTCTTGATAGGTTGCAGGTTCTTTGAAAGCAAAATTGCATGATTCGTATATCTCAAAGAGACTTCTCATCCTAACTCCATCAGCACATCTATCATTTCTAACTTTCTCATCATTTTCTAACTCATAGGAGAATGGAGCTAGTACAGGTTCATCTCCTCCTGTCACCAGTTTTCCTACCTCATCACGTTCTATTTTTTCTTCTGCCAATTCCAGTGTGAGCCTTCATCTATCACAATATCTCTCTTAATTATAGGTTTTCTAGAGCTCAGTATATACACCTGGTACCCCTTTGTCTCTGTACTATAGCCCAGAAAAATTTCAGGCTCTCCCTTGTCATCTAACTTTCTTCTTCTTTCATCAGGAACTAGGCTGTAGCAAATAGAGCCAAAGATCCTGATGAGAGTAGTCTCGGGCTTTTTGCCATGCCAAGCTTCAAATAGCATGATCTTCTCCAGGACTTGAATGGGCAGCTGATTAAGCAAGTAAACAGATGTGTTTACTGCTTCAGCCAAAACAGTTTGAGCAAGTGTTTGTCATTCATCAGACATCTCCCCATTTCTACCATAGTTCTGTTCTTCCTTTCTGCAACACCATTTTGCTGCGATGAGGTGGGGGCAGCAAGTTGCCTTTTGATCCCTTGAGAGCTACAAAAATCCCTGAATTCTTATGAATTATATTCAAGAGCATTATCAGTTCTTAGCATTTTAGGTAAACACCCACTTTCCCTTTCTACAATCAATTTGAACTCCTTAAACTTATCAAACACTTCAGCTTTATTTTTGAGAAAGTAAACCCAGGCCATCCGGGTCTGATCATCAATAAAAAGGGATAAATACCTGCTCCCATTCAAGGAATCTTGGCTCATTGGCCCATAGATATCAGAGTGAACAAGTTGAAGCTTTTCTGTTGCCCGTGTGCTAGCTTGCGTAGGGAATGATATTTTGTGCATCTTGCTCATTTGGCATACACTACAGACAGTATTGGTTTCACCAAGTGTAGGGGGATTGAGATTTAGGTTCTCAATTTGCAACTTCTTCAAGTCGGACATATGATAATGTTCAAACCTTCTGTGCCAAATTTCTCCCTCATTTGCACTAGCATAATAGGCCATGTGTGCTGGCTTCTTCATGCACAGCAGGTAATTCTGATTAATTTTTAGTGCTGTCTCAATCTGCTTCTTATCAGGATCGTAAATCCTGCAATATTTGCTCTCAAAAAGAACTTTATACCCATTATTTGTCATCTGATCACACTTAACAAATTTTGGTTTAATGTAGGTACAAAAAGGACATTTGTAATATACCATGTACCTAAGTGGGTATTTACAGAGACAGTGCCCTTACCTTCTGTATTCTCAAACCTATCATTTTCCAACCTCACTTTGTCTTTCAGAGCTTTGTTTAGGTAGGTAAACATGGACTCATTCTTGCACATGTGGGATGTACACCCACTATCAACGATCCATTTTGTGTCATCCTCATCTATGACTTCATTTGAGGCCACATACAAATTTGCTGAAGCTTCACCAGTTGCTTCGGTGATGTTTGCTTGCTGAGGTTCTCCTTTAGGTTGGCCTTCATTCTGCTTCTGCTTCAACCTACAGTTTTTCTCCTTGTGGCCAAGATTTTTACAGAAATGGCACTGAATTACCTTCTTGTCCTTGTACCAACAATCCTTTTCTAGATGGTTGGTCAAGGTGCAAATTTTACAAGGAAAAAATTTTAATTGCTTACCACAGTTTTGGTTTCCATGTTGCTTCTCAGTTGAGCTCTTCTCTCTAGTCTGCTTTCCTATGTTTTCAATTCCTACTTTGGCTTTTATGAACAAGGCTCCTTCTGTGTAATTAGTTCCTTTTATGTTGGCTCGCTGCTCCTGCTACTCCAGCTTATTGATAAGCTCAGCTACAGTAAAGGTATCGGTATCATTCAGCTCCTCCAACACAGAGATTTTGGACTCAAACTGAGCTGATAAACTGATTAGAATCTGTTCTACCACTTGTGAGTCAGGAAAGTTCTCTCCAAATAGCCTTATTTTGTTCACAACATCCATCAACTTATACGTGTATTGTCTCACCGTCTCATCTTCTCTCATCCGTAACATCACAAACTCTGTTTTTAGTTTCAGCAGCTTCGTTCTCCTGCTTCTTGTACCACCTTCAAATTCTTCTCTGATTTTATCCCAAGCCAGCTTGGGAGTTTTGTAGGGCATGATCCTACTGAAAACCATGTCTGAGATAGCTGAGTGAATGCAAGCAAGTGCACAAGATTTCTTCATAAGTTCCTCTTTATGCCTTTTGATCTGAGTTAGGGACGTAGTGTCCCGCAATGGAGGTGGCTCAGTGTCGTCAAGAACCACATCCCAAAGATTCAGAGATTGCAAATGAATCTCCATTTTCAGTGCCCAAACATGGTAATTTTCGCCATTGAAGTGTGGAGGTGCAAATGAAACAGAACAGGTTGCCATTTTTGTAACGAGTTTTGAAATTTTTGGATTGGTGGGTAAGCTGTATTCTTTTCACGAATCCCTCAAGACAAGAGGCTCTTATACCATGTAGTATTTTTACGTAGGAAATTACTACATGCAAAAGCTATTTACGTAGCTTTTGTAGAGAGATAAAGTAAGAAAGAGAGAGGGCACCGAAACAGAGTGCAACCTTGCAAATGCCTCCATTTCGTGCTTAGATGATTTTTGAAGAAGGCAATGGAGGAAAGGGTCTGCCATTTTCATTCATATTTGCATGGCTTAAATAAGCCAGTTTACAACCATAAATCTCATTTTCTCGTACAAGTGATAGGTTTGCAATTGAATTCAAATTCTACCATATTCGATTATAATTAAATTCAAAAACTGAAATTTAAAATTTAAATACAAGCTGATAAGAATAAATTTTAACTGATTCTTAATAATTTAACAAGATTAATTAAATGGAAGAGAAAAATAGAAGGATAATGGCATACTTGCTCAGTCTATAACTTCTAGAAATATTGAAGAAAAATGGCTTCGGACAAAGCCTTCTGCACAATCTAGAATCCAGAGGTTGTTAAGAAACATGTTTAAGTGTGAAGGAAGAGTGAAAGAATACAATTAGGGGATAAAAGAAGATTACCTTAAACAGAAATCAAGTTTTAGACTCCCAATGTCACTCGCACACTCACACGTTCTATTGTCCCAAATGTTCTCACCACCAAAGCTTCTAATTTCGCTCAACTTAAGGTTTTCTTATTGGTTTGTTTGCTGATAGAAAAAATAAGGAAGAAGTTGTGCTGTAGAAGAAGACTTAAGGGAAAAGTCCAGCTGATCCAAACCTTCCATTCACATGTAGCCGCTCCCAACCGTAGATGTAAGGAGATGGCCGACAGCTTGTTGTAGAGTGGAGTTGGAGCTGCAACATCTGGCCTGCCAGAAGCTTATCCCAGCCAGTTGGTTGAGGCACTGACACCATTTGGGGTAGTGGTGTCACATCAGACTAGGCCGCAGTGGCCACTTGCGGGTTTGCCTTGTTTCCCCCCTTTTGGTTTGTATGTAAATATATATATACACCTATATACATAGTTGTAATTTTAATCTAATACGTGTAATAATAAAAACACCATTTTAAGGCTTGATTAACGGTATTTGTTTTGTTGGATTTATATTTATACGTAGACATTTACATATATATATATATATACATACACACATCTGTATATATTTATACTTATATATTTACTTATACATCTATATATTTATACACATACATTTACTCCTTCATTTATGTATTTATGCATATGTTTACTTATACATACACATATCTATACATAAAAGTTTAGTTCGGTTCATATATAATATATTTTTTTTATTTTATTATTATTATTGTTATTATTATATTATTATTATTATTTTTTAAATTCACTTAAAGTAATAAAAATTAAAGTAATAAAATCATAAAATTCTTACAAAATATCATTATTAAAAATACCTCTTTCATTAAAATTTTAAAGGTTTATTTTTCCATTTTCGTTTGTTTAAGTATACTTCAATTGTTAATCTTATTTAAATTAATTTTATTTAAAATAAAAAATATATTTATTTTAAATTAGTAAATAAATCACAAGATTAAAATACTTTATTAGATAAGGATTTATGATAGCACATAGCTAACTATTACATCTTGTCCCTTAAAATAAAATTTGTCCCCAAATTATAAAATTCTACTTCGTGTACAAATCTCTCATAGTGATGTCCAAGGATAAGCATTGGATAGCCATGAGTAACAGAAACTCAAAAACCATTAGTGTGTGCAAGGAAACCAGAACTCACACTAACTAGATTTAGTATGTAATTTGTTTTGTCGTAGTGTTTCTAAGACATGTGTCAGGTGTTCTGAATAATCTGCCAAATTTTGATAATAGACAAGTATGTCATCAATTAAAATTGTAACATACTTATCTAAAACTGATCTAGATAGCAAGTTTAAAATTCATTTCTTTTCTTGTTAGAGAAAATTTTATTTAGTAGTTTAAACTATAGTGAGGAAAATTTTTAATTAGTTAAATTAAAACATAAAAAAATACAAAACATGATATCTTTATCATTTATTATTTACATTAATTTATTTACTGTGAGTAAGATGTACTATTTGGTAGAATGAAACGTTGTTATTTTATAAAAACAATCAAGAGTAACACGATAGGTAGCTAGCCAATCCATACTCATGATTACCTCAAACCCTTGAAACCTAAGAGTAGAAGATCAATTGGTAAGCTCTTACTATTATCGTAATCTTATAAGATTAAATACTATCTAAACGGAACTAAATTCCTACTAGTATTCTTATAACTATTGTTTTTCTTAGGGTACATGCTTAAAACTTAACGTCTTAACAAAATTAATTAAAACAAAGGAATGCATAGCATCCGCATCAACAATGACACATGCAAAAGAGCTAAAAAGAAAAAGTGTACCTTCCATGACTACAGGAATTGTTCTAGCAATAGGCTCAACCAATTAGTTTCCACGTCTCCATGCAGCCTAACGATGGTGGGGATGGGGAAAATCCTAACATAATGCTTTAGAACCCCATAATTAAAATACGCATTGGTGGCTCTGTAGTATAAGTGTCTACTTTGAAAAGTAGTGAAAACCACAGCGGAGGTCACTTTAGGCCTCTTAGCAATAAGACCTTGGTCAAGTTTTCCCCTTCTCAGTTGATTCCAGATCTTGACACAGTTACGTCATTAGAGTTAGGCGGTAAATAACTCTACCCTGAGTGCCAAAGCACAAAAGGGATTCAGGTAATCCTCTTCCAGACGAGGGTGGTTATCGTTGTATCATCATGACCCATAATTAAAATCGAATTTTGGATGACTTGAAGGAGCCATATGATTTCTGCCTGAGTGGCGGTACCTTTAAAGCATTTCACAGAGTCACTTCCCCGTGTCATGATGCACACAAGGAAAGAAAAACTTAGGAACTGAAATAGTTAAAACATTCCTGACAAATTTAGGGTTCTAAATTATCTAATAGGATACTATCCTATTTTAAGGAAACCTAATCTTAGGCCTCAGTTGTATGGGATATCCTTATAATCTACTCTGATACCACCTATGACGTCTTGATGTCAAGTGAGGCACCAACATCCGATAGAGCAGACATAAAGAAAAATATATACATAGTAGTAGAATTATTCATCTCAATACAACATACAAAAATTATACATTGAGGCATAAGATCATCTATGCTTATATATAAATAAAAAAATATAACCTATACAAAATATGCTAGCCTTAAAAGAGTTTTAACTAAATACACAGTACAACTAACTTCCCATAAGAGAACTAGGTAAAGGTCCTCAACAATTCATCAGAATCTGCATTCATGAGGACTTGGTATTAAGCGAGCTCAAATACTCAGTAAGATGGGCAATATTGAAGGCATACAAACATGTTTTGAAAATATTTTCTCAATGAAAATTTAAAGAAAACAGTGATAAAAGCGATAATTAAAAAACAATGATAACATACTATTCAATTAGCATAATAACAATTTTACCATTAATGGTGCTCAATAACGTATTCAATGCGTTCATATAATTCACATACACGCACCCAAAACTAGACACGTCTTGTAACTCAGCTTTAATAATAAATTATTATCTTAATTTTAGTTCCACTATTTACAAACCTATGCGTGCAGCCGCTTACACTACTTTCATGTACCAACTAGCTAAGGATGGAAGTGCAATCAATTAGTAACAATAAAGACGTAAATAAATATATATAAATCACTCAGTACCCTCTGTTCGTCATCAATCAGTTATCATTCTAATCACCATCGTCCATATCTTGAAGGTCCAAGACATATACACAATCGATTCATGGCCATCAACCACTGAACTTGTTTCCATAAATGGAACCCAATATCACACTCAAAATCTAGTGATTTTTCTATTATCCTCTATATCCCTCCAAGAAAATCAGTGCATCAAATTTAACTAAACATTATGTTATTTATATTTTAGACTCTTAATAATTTTTTTCTTAATTTAATATGTTATTTCATCCTATCTATTTTACTAACATGTAAAATTATTATCATTATTTAATTTCTTGAGTTATTATTTAATTTATTTATTAGACTTTTACTATAGCTCATTATATTATTTAGATTATTTAGATTTTTAATTCTATTTAAATATTTTATTTTATTCTTGTTTAATTTTATTTTAATTTATTTAATCTAAATTTAAATTTTACTTAAGTTTTATTCAATTTTTTTTTAAATTTTATTCGTTACCAATTCCATTTTTTATTCTTACCCAATTTTATTTTTTTATAATTAATCATTTTTTACAATTCCTTGTCACTTAAGCATTTTTTTCCAATTATTAAATTTTTTGTTCTTTTTTTTTTTCCAATAGCCCACTCTTACCCAAGTCTAGCCGAAGAGGAATGTCCTCATGCAGGACACATGACCCAATGGGCTTCCGTGAAGGCCCCCGACATAGGATCATGTCTATTAAGCCAACACGACCCGCTGTCCTGTTGCACAGGGCAACCAGCCCAAGGGAACAGACGTGTGCAGAGGTACACTATGGGGTCCTTGTTTTGGCAAACTTAGGTACTCGAATACTCTTAATTCTCTTTTGCTTGGCATATGCGCATTGACAAACTGCTAGATGCGGTTACAGGTTATTCATTTAGACCTAGGATCCATCTCTTTCACGTGTCAGCATAGGAGAAACTGTGAAGCATATTTTGATGTCCGGACGCTTAACAGAGGTTAATGGCCTCAGTGTTCTGCCTCTCTTCTTCTCTTTTCTGATTTTAAGATGTTCATCATCATCAATTACATTCAAACATAACAAAAACATATTAAATACATTTAAAACAGATTACATAATTATCAAGCACAAGGTGAACACACTCACCCTTTTTCCATTTAGAAATTCACTTCCTTTATGCATTTTTAGAGAACACATCCCATGAAATGCAATCTAGATGTCATCTTTGTATGACTAAACTATTACGCATCTTACCGCAAAACGTAGCAACAACAAGCCAAAGATCACAAGAAAATGTTGGATTGACAGCTTGAAGAATAGTTCTGCAATATGTGCAACAGTTGTAGAAAGTGAGATTAATTTCTAGTTTCCTACAGTGTTTAGCTTTGTCTAATTGATTTCTAACAAATCCCTAATATCCTATTATGATTCTAGGTTACATAAGGCTCATTAGATTAATTAAATGGAAGAGGAAAATAGACGGACAGTGGCATACCTGCTCGGTCTGTGATTTCTGGAAATATTGCAGAAAATGAGCTTCGGTCAAAGCCTTCTGCAAAATCTGGAGTCCTAAGGTTATTAAGAAACGTGTTTAAGTGTGAAAGAAGAGTGGAAGAATACAATTTAGGGAAAAAAGAAGCTTATGTTAAATAGAAACCAAGTTTTGGACTCCCAATCTCACTCGCACACTCACACGTTCTGTTTTCGCAAATTTCCGCACCACCAAAGCTTTTAATTTCTCTCAACTCAAGGTTTTCGTGTTGGTTTGTTTGTTGGTAGAAGAAATGATGAAAAAGCTATGCTGTAGAAGAAAACTTAAGGGAAAAGTTCAATTAATCCAAGCCTTCATTCACATGCAGCCTCTCCTAATTGAAGATGTAAGGACATGACCGACAGCGTACCATAGAGTGGAGCTGAAGCTTCGACATCTGGCCTGTCAAAAGCTTGTCCCAGCCAGCTAGTTGAGGCACTAACACCATTCGGTGTAGTGGTATCACATCATACCAGGCCGAAGTGGCCACTAGCGGGCTTGCGTTGTTTCCCCCCATTTGGGTTGTATGTAAATATACATACACACCTATCATAATTTTAATTTTAATTTTAATCTAATACGGATAATAATAAAGACAACATTTTAAGGCTGGATTAATGATATTTTTTTGTTGGGTTTATATTTATACATATATATTTACATATATATACATACACACATCTGTATATATTTATACTTATATATTTACTTATACATCTATATATTTATACACATATTTACTCCTTTATTTATGTATGTACACATACCTTTACTTATATGTACACACATCTATATATAAAAGTTTAGTTTAGTTCATATATAATATATATTTTATTTTATTATTATTATTGTTATTATTATTATTATATTTTTTTATTTTTTTATTTATTTAAAATAATAATAATTAAAGAAATAGAATTATAAAATTCTTACAAGATACTATTATTGAAAATACCTCTTTCATTCAAATTTTAAAGTCTCGTTTTTTCACTTTCGTTTAATTGTAGTTAAATTGTTAATCCCTTTTAAATTTATTATATTTAAAATAGAAAATATATTTATTTTAAATCAGTAAATAAATCACAGGACCAAAATATCTTATTAAATAAGAGTTTATGGTAGCACACTACTCGCTGTTACAATAAATGCATTGTTACATCATAGTATAAATTGTTTGTGTTTGGGGGGATTCAAGATTAGGTACTTTATTTCAATAAAGTTAGAATAGCTTAGTTGGTTAAAATGTGTGGTTGTTAACCACAAGTTGGAGGTTCAAGCTCTCGTTATAGTGATTTACTTTAATTTTTATTTTTATCTTAAAAAAAAAAGATTAACTATTTTACTTTACTTTGTTATGTCCTTTTTGTTTCTTTGATGTTAGCTCATAACCTATGTTTTCTTTAACTTTTATTTGAGTCTTTCATTTTTGCTTGAAAGAAGCTAAAACTTATTTTATGTCACCAATGAGTGCCTCATCCCTTCTTATTTGGTTCCATTTTTTTTGAATAAAATTTTATTATACCAGCGCATGTTTTAAGTGATTAATTTCATCTCAAACGAATTACTGATAACTTTTTTTTAAGTTCATTGAAAATTCTTTTTTTTTTTTAATATTTTTGTCCTACGTCATGATTGTAACTGTTAGAAGAAAATAATGATACTAAAGATAAAGTAAATCATAAAAATAAATTAAGATATCAAAGAGGAAATAAATCAAGTTAAAGGGTAAAATTATCTATTTATAATTAATTATTTTTTTTCATCTTGTAAAACTTGTATATATAGGGTTCTAATATTTAATGAAATATACATCAATCAAAGAATCATTCATAATATGGTATCAGAATTCTAAGTTAAGAAATTCCTGAACTCTTTTATAAACCTTATTTGATTTTTATTGTCAAAAGAAAAAAAAAATCTAAAAGAGGAAAGTCTATATAGGCAGCCACCACCGTTATGGCACTAATCACCATAGGACCAACCACCTCCACCACTAGCCAACCTTCATAGTCGACTCTAGACGTAGTTGTTTCTCCCTTTATCACCACAGTTCCATGTTTCCATAATCACAAACATCTTTAACTTGTGTCTTTCGTAAATCTTGTCTAGATCGAAACTGAGAAAATCAAGCTAAAATCACTGAGTTGACTAAGTGAATTTCTTATCTAAGTTGACTAATTGCAGAATCGGTGTTTTCGTTACAC
Source organism: Carica papaya (assembly GCF_054855325.1). Classification (NCBI taxonomy): domain Eukaryota; kingdom Viridiplantae; phylum Streptophyta; class Magnoliopsida; order Brassicales; family Caricaceae; genus Carica; species Carica papaya. The sequence goes on from NC_142313.1 coordinate 32,603,924, forward strand.
AACCAAATTACTGGAGCATATCCCAACATGATAACTTCATATTTTAGTAAATCTAGAGTAAAAATTGAAAGACTAAGAGCATGACTTCAATTCCTATAGCAACAAATAGGTACCGAGTTATTGGCCCACTAAAGTATAGCTTGTGCCTTACAATAATTAAATATCTTAAATGAATCGTTTTAAAACTTGAGTAAGTATCCTTCTCTATGATTATTAACGACCCCACACACAAGATTTGGCTTCACCATAAAAGACTTGGGTACTTATCCTTCTCCATCTTAATGGAGATGTTTCTTTCATTTTTTCAGAATTCATAATCTAAAAATTTATACAATAATATTTGTGAGTTTATATAACATAAGTTTATGACATTTTTCCTTAGTAATAAATAAAGTTTAGTTTTATTTCATTAATCTATAGTGATATTTGAGAACTATCTCACACGCATACTATTTTTCAAGCTCAATGAGCTATCCATTTATTGAAGATTGCACTAGAATTGCTTGAAGCTAAATATGATTTTAACCATATCATACCTCACTTCTACAATATGATGAAACCCAATTTGGAACATCTATAAGAAATTTTATATTGACAATACTAAAGATTTTTTTCAATCACACACTTTCATCTTTTTTCCATTAGGAAGGAATCATTCATGAAGCATCTTGAACCATCTTGCATTCACACTCCACAACAAGACCAAGTAGTAGATGCAAGAACAGTCACCTTTTAAGTATCATAGAGCTTTTCTCTTCTAAAATGTCCAAAACAAATATTGGCACAAAGTTGTACTGTTATTTACATTATTAATCATATGTCCGAAAGTGTTCTTGACTTCAAAAGTCATATTTAAACACATCAACAATTTTATCCAACAGTAAATTATAATACCCCGCCCATCACTCTACTTAATTTTTTAAAAAAAATCCTATTTATTTAGGCTTTTAGGCCATGTTGAACTCATTTAATTTACTCTACAAATTATTATTGTAATTTATGAATTATGTCAATTTTTATTTATTTTTATTTTATTTTATTTTAGTTAATTTTAATTAATTATATTTTAGTCTAATTATTTTTAAAATAAATTTTGAAAAAGCAAAAAAACGGGAGAAAATCCCGCGGGAATGGGCTACCCATGCAGGTGCATGTTCCATCCACAGGCACGGCGCGAGGTCAACCCTGTGCGCGTCATGTCGCGCACAAGCGGGCCGTCCACATGTCACCTCGTGTGCGGACAACACCTTACATTGTGCGCGTGTCGTCCTCGTAACAGGTTTGCGTGGACAGACCCCTGCGTGCCTTTCGCCTGTGCGTAGTATGTGCACGCAACAAGGGGGGTCGTGTGCCTGCAGGCTACCCTGCAGCGCGCCAAGCAGGCCACTGCCAGCTCGGGCAGTGTGTCACCGCCCACCTTGGGCGGCACTACAGCCGCTAGTGGAGGACATTTTCCTTCTTTGTTTTTCGTGTCAAACATCTTTTTCTTTCTCTCTTCACTAGATTTTACCACTTGATGCAAATTCAGTGGCTCCCAATTCCTATAAATAAGGGTCCTTCTTTCCCATTTTCTCCACACTTTCATTCTCCACCTTTCAAGAATTAGAGAGAGAGATATATATATAGAGTGATCTAGAGAGAGAAAGATAAGAAGAAAGGCAAAACGGTGTAGAAGAAATTATCAAAGTTTTAGTAAGGAATCTAGTATTTCTTTGAACGTGCTAAGGGGTATTTTTAGATTAAAAAAAGATTAAATTGATAATTTGTTAATTTACCTGTTTTGCATGCTTTTGTGTCTATATGTTTAATAAGTTGAATTGTTCTTGATTTCAAGTATGTTATGTGATTTAAAAACACTTGATGTTTTGCATATAATTAAAATAATATAAAACCAGTAAGGTTATCTAAAAAATAAAAGAACAAAAAAAAAAGAAATATGGAATGAAGTATGAATGGTTCGAGTATGTATCTATATTGACATGCATAATGCATCAAGTGTCTTGTTAGGTTTTTTATCTCTGAGAGATATCTGTTCTCCTGACCCCATTCAAGGTATCTGTTCCCCCTCCCCTATCTGGTCTGGCAAGATATAAGATGACCGCTCTCTGTGAATGATGATATACCCTCAGACAAGAGTGGTGATGCAAATATTTGTTACGGGTCACCTTTGGCTAAGTACTATCGTGACTATAGAATATCTGATAAGACCACTATAGTTAGTATGACCGTGATCATAAATCGTATCATGTTTTAGCAAGCTGGAAATGTGACTGAGTAAATTATCGTTATCTGTATCTAATCTGGTCATTCCACATGGGTAGTCAAAAATCTGTATCTGTCTTTAGATATAGAAGTCATAACAACTTCGCGAAGCATGACAAGAAATCTGAGCATTTCATGATTTATTTAATTTTTTATATTATCTGGTATGATGTGTGTTTGTTCTGGTTATATTAACATAATATTTTTCTCTAATAAATAAATTATTTTCATAAGGTAAGATAAGTTTACGAAGTAACCAAATGGTAAGTATTTATATTAGAATAATTAAAAATCTTACAATATTATCTAAATATTATTTTCCTTACTGAGCATCTGGAACTCACCATTTCCATGCCCCCCACCCAGATGAAGAAGAAAATGAGGAACCACCAGCTGACCTACTCATTAAAGTTTATGAGGATCCTATGGATCCGCAAAACTTGAGTGCATGATCGTTCCCGTATTCTGATAAGTCCAATAGCATAGTGAAAGAAATGACCCTTTTTGTATTTTGACTTTGCATTTTGCAGTCACTTCTGACCTCAGTTATATATGTAATTAGAACTCATATATTTATAAGGGATTTGGTATTAATTTATTATGCTGCATATAATTTCTATCATGCACTCGTAATTTTATTTCTGTATCTGACAGCCACATGCCTTAATTTGTATTGGGATGTCACAAAATATCCCAAATCATCTTATCCCTTGAATATTTAGATGTGTTGCCTTTGTTCATATTAATTCTCATTAAGGGAAAAAACTTGATCATTAGGTCCTAAAGTGCGTATTTGTGGAATATTCCTCGTCTCAAATGGGGTACAACTTCAGAAAGTATACTCAAGCAAAGATAGAATAAAAAAGAAAGATGGAGACTTGAGAGGGGACCAAAATGAGCCAATCTAAGGATTTCCAATCAAGATCCCTTAGGTAAATTTCTAAATTCGTAAGATTATTTATAAGAGAGGAAAGAATTACCTCAATGTATAGAGTTTAAATTGCTAACAATGAATGTGAAATAGAACTTGAATATGTTGTTTATGTGAGTTTCATAGTAAATTGAATTTCTTCTATTGATTCTAATATGGTGGTTTAATTTCCTAGGTAGATTTATTAAAGTTAGTCATATGTTTCATATCCATGAACATGAGTTTTATCATTTGATAATCAAATTGTTGAAACACAAAAGCCTTGAAATGAGTTTGTTCTCACATTTAAGCATGTTTTGAGAAGTTGGATCATACGGTTGAATGATTATCTATAACATTAGTGCTTCAATGGTTTTTAGCACACCTTCTGCACTACTACTTGAATTAAAAGGCTAGGGTTAACTAGGGCTTTCAGAAGTTGGATCATCTGAATACCCATCTTTGGTGCATAAATGCATTGTCACATCATAGCATAAATTGTTTATTTTTGGGAAGTTCAAGATTAAGTACCTAATTTTAACGATGTTAACGATGTTAGAATAGCTCAGTTAATTAGAGCATGTGGCTGTTAACCACAAGGTTGGAAGTTCAAGCCCTCCTTCTAGTGATTCACTTTAACTTCTCTTTTTATGTCAGAAGAAAAGATTAGGTAGTTTATTTTACTTTATCATGTCCTTTTTGTTTCTTTGATGTTATCTCATAACTTATGTTTTCTTTAGCTTCTATTTGACATAACTTATTTTATGTCACTAAATGAGTGCCTCATCCCTTCCTATTTGGTTATATTTTTCTGACTTAAATTTTTGTTATTATACCAACGCTTGTTTTAAGTGTTTAATTTCATCTTAAACAAATTACTCATAAATTTTTTTAGATTTTTGTCCTATGTCATGGTTGTAAGTATTAAAAATGAAGAAAATCATGATTCTAAAGATGAAGTAAATCATAAAAATAAATTAAGTTATTAAAGAGGAAATAAATAAAGCTAAAGGGTAATAGTAGGGTGTTAAACAAGAAACAAATCAAAGTGTTATAGAGAAAATAAATTAAAGTATTAAAAATGAAATAAATCAAGTTAAAGGGTGGTAAAATTACCTATTTGTAATTAATTGTTTATTTTCTTTTTCATCTTGTAACAATTATTTATATAAGGTTCTAATATTCAACGAAATACATATCAATCAAAGAATTATTCATATTATTGTATTATAATTTTACGTTAAGATATTCATAAACTCTTTTATAAACTCTATTTGATCTTTATTATCCAAAATTTAAAAAAAATATCCAAAAGAGGCCAGTGTTTATAAGCAACCACCACCATCGTGCCGATAACCATTATAGGACTGACCACTTCCACCATTAGCCAGCCTTCATAGTCAGCCCAATAAGTAATTGTTGCTCCCTTCATCACCACAGTTTTAAGTTGCCACTGTCACAACCATCTTTAGTTCATGTCGATCATAAATCTTGTCCAGATCGAAACCGAGTAAATCAAGCTGAAACCACTGAGTTGAGGACATGAGTTTTTTATCTAAGTTGACTCATGGCAGAATTGGTGTTTTCCTTACACTGCCAACTTACTGTATTAAAGCCTAATATGATAACTTCATATTTTAGTAAATCTAGAGTAGAGATTGAAAGACTAAGAGCACCACTTGAGTTCCTATAACAACAAATAAGTATTGAGTTATTAGCTCACTTAGGTATAGCTTATACCTTACAATAATTAAATATCTTAAATGAATCCTTTTAAAAATCTTGGTTTATAGACTAAGCAGCCACAGATCATATGAACAATACTTCTAAATATTTTGAGATATATGTTTCATGTCTGAGTAATGAAAACATTTTCACTGTAGATGATTCCCCCTATACTATTACAGGGAAGGGTAATATTAAACTTAATCCTACCATTGTCTTAAAAAATATATTACATATTCTCAAATTATGCACTAATCTTGTATCAATAAGTAAATTATCACAAGACTTAAAGTGTAAAGTAATATTTGGCTACTCGCATTATGACTTTCAGGATAGAATTTTAGAAAAAATAATTAGACGTGCTGAAGTAAAAAATAAACTCTACTAATTGGATACACACAAGAGATCCTTCTCTATTATTACTACGACCTCACGCACAAGATTTGGCTTTGCCATAAAAATTTTGTGTACCCATCCTTCTCCATTTTAACAGTGATGTTTCTCCTTAATTACTTAAGAATTCAGAATATATAAATTTACACAGTAATATTTGTAAGTTTACATAAGATAAGAGTGCGAAATTTCTCTTTAGTAATAAAGAAAGTTTTGTTTTATTTTAACTAATCTGTAATGATATTTAATAACCATCTCACACAACTACTATTCCTCAGGCTCAGTGATCTATGTCATTTATTGATCATTGCACTAAAATTTCTAGAAGCCAAATATGATCTTAACCATATCATACCTTACTTTCTACAATGTGATAAAACCTAATTTGGAACATTATAAAGAAATTTTATATTAACAATATCAAAGATTTTTTTAATCACATATTTTTTGTCATTTTTCTATCTGGAAGGAATCCTTCATAAACCATTTTGAACTTGTAACGATAAAAAAAAATAAAAAAATAAAAAAAAAATAAAAAAATAAAGAAACCTTAAGTGAAGAAGAGAGGGCGGAGAAGAAAGGAAGAAAAAGAAAAAGAAGAAGAAGAAGAAGAATTAGAAGAAAAAGAGGAAAGAGAAGAAGAGAGGCAGAACAAGCAGTCGATCCGACAGAGGCAAAAAAGTGGCAACTAGAGAAGGAGATGCATGCGCGATCGTATTCGACGAATCGGGAAGAAGGAAACGCGCTACAGCAAAAGAAGGACAACTACTCTCAGTGCACCGCGTGATAATAGGAAGACAGATCCACATGCGGGAAAGACAGATCTGTTCGTGGCACATGGCACAACAACGGAGAAAGAAACCAAAGGTGTTGTGTGCAACGAGAAAAGAACGGTTGCATTGCAGGGAGGCCAGATCCCAGAAGCTTTGGCAAGATATGTTTCAAATCTGGGAGTTTCGTGACTTTTTTTTGGCGATTTTTGATCATTTACGCCAACATGTGTTGGTTCTGGTGATGGTGCATGCTAACCCCGATGGTGGCACGAACCACGGCGCATAAAATCTTCGATGACACGTACGTGGTGACTTTGATGACCGGGCACCGCATGTCCAAGGTAAAAAACTATCATCCTTTTCTGTTAAATATTTCTAAAAGTGTTTCTCACTTAACGCACGTATCATTCGTTTGTGAATGAGGAAATTATCTGAACGGTAGCTAGATTTAAAGAAGACCATAGACCGAACCGAGTGAGAACTCTGACACCTTTTCTGATCAAATTATAAGTAAGAATGTAATGTGTTATCAAGGATTTATCTGTGGAAATCCACTAATAAAAAAAAATATAATGTGTAACACCGCAAAACTCCCTTGCATTTAACAAGCATCGAACTCCAGTATTTCGGGCCTTTGGTCATTTAAATTTCATTAGTAATTTAATTTACCAATAAATTATTTTATGATGGTTTAAATGATTTTTATTTATTTTCCCAAAATTATTTCCAAAATAACATTTTCAGGTGAAAATAGCAAAAAATCAACAGTGCGGAAAGCTGAGTCTGCAACCTGCGAACCTGCGCAGGCTCGCCCACACGCGCACAGCGTCCAACCTGCATGCATAGTGCGCGACATGCCTACGCACAGTGCACAGCAAGGCTACGCCTGCGCGTGGTAGGCAGGCTGTGTGCAACTAAGCACGACATGTCTGCGCGAAGTGCGCAGCAAGACTACGCCTGAGCATGGCAGGCAGCCTATGAGCACACAGAGCATAAAATGGTCGTCTACGCACGCGTATAACACATTGCTGCGTCTTGATAGCTGCAACCGACAGAAGGGCTACCTAGTCCCATCAGCTATGCATGACCTTGTTTGGCCATGCTTTGTGGGCCCCATTTCGACCCCTTCACTCCACTTCTCTGATCTTTGCCAAGTGGCACAAATTTGGCCCTCCTTGCCCCTTTATAAAGCCCTCCTCCGCTCTTCACTTTCTACATTTTCTTCTTTATTTTAACAAGATTAGAGGGATAGAGAGTAGAGATTTTTAGAGAGAGAAATGAACAAGAAAGAAGGAGGAGAGTAGGAGTTTTCACAAGCTTATTGCTAAATTTTTAAAAGCTTTCCTTCACTTCCAAAAAATTAAGTCAATTCAGTTACGGTCTATATTTTTAAGAGTTATTTTTAATTAATTAAATGGTAAAATTGAAAATTGGTTGAAATAGATTTTCATGCTTATTTTGGGTGGTTTATTTTGGTGTATGCAATTATATTCTTGAAATTTATGATATAATGATGATTTAAAATATCTATATGCATGAACTCATGTGTTTGTGCTACTCAAACGAGAATTTTGTGAGTCATAAATTTTTACAAAGGTTGATGTTTGTTTGAATATATGGGAAACATGGTTTTATTGAGCATGATACATGAAAGTACGATGCTTGGTAAAGTATATATAGGTTTGGCCCTTCGCTTTGCCTTGGTAATAGCAAAAAAGGTTATTCTAGTGGGCCTCAAAGAGGATGACCCGAATGTCAAATCCATATAAAAGAGCCTTCGGGCCGAATATATGAAAAAAGAGCCTACGAGCTATGTAAGTTATTGAATCCCTATGGATTCAGAAGTGGTTGCATTGAATATGTAGTAGGCATATGAAAAGGATATGAAATTATTTTTACCATGAAGTGAACAAGTGAAAAGAACGAAAAAATCTATTCGACTGTTATCTTTGAGGGGTATTTGTTTCTTTCTCATCTGAAAAAGTATTGATGAACCACTCCCTGTAATGATCGAAAATCCCTCTGATGAGAAAGAATATGCATTAGGTACATGTAGGGCCATAATGGCAAAGTACGATAGTGGTCATAGTTTAGATTGAGAAATGAAATGAGAATAGCTTGGGAATGGGCTGATGATTCACAATGGTAGCCTAGGATTCCTTCTTCCCTTAGTGGATATATATTATAATGGTTTCGTGCAAAGGTGAGTAGAAGACATAATAAACCTGAAAGTGATTTAGAATGCTAGACACGATTTGCGTGATGGTTCCTTTGTTTGCAAAATGTACAACTTTTGTTACTACTTTCCTTATGATGGTTTGTACGATTGATCTTGATTTTTATTGAGTATGCCATTGGTTTGGATGTATATGATGTGATATGCCTGCATAAAAGTTGAGTAATGATGCTTCTTAGCATGGTTGTATAACTGTCTCACCTGATTTCTTAACAAAGGCAAGGGTTTTCTAAATATTTTAAATGACTTCATCTCACGACAATTCCCCAATGTAAGAGATATAAGAGTTATTGCTTACGTTGTTTACTTTTTAAATTTTAATCATGTGATTTTAAATACTATTTTTCTTACTGAGTTTATGTGAAACTCACCCCTAATATGTGCCCCCTTAGGTGTTGAGAAAGTTGAGGTCTGCTCCATGATCAATCCTTGAAGCTTGACTAGATCATTTACAGATCTTTGGTGATCTCCCTAAGATATAATTTGAGTGCAATAGTTTTTCTGCACTCTTATATAAATTTTATATAAGGACTCTACTATGTGTTTTATACTTAAGAGTGCCACTTCATGGCCTCAATGTAAGAATTAAACCTTAGATTGTTTGCAAGGGATTCTCTATTTTCGCTTCAATGTCATTTTTATTTTAGCACTTGTAACTACTTAAGTAGTTGTCTCCCTTTCACCAATAGGTTTGGGATGTTATAAAATGGTATCAAACCCCGATTCTAGGTGAAATACCTTAGGATTAGGATTTTGAACCTGAAAATAGGAAGGTATTAGGGAAAATCTTAGATATAGTTTTTCTTGTATGACTTCTCCTGCCCACTTCCTTCTTAATGATTTCAAGTAATAATAGACATCATTGGAAGAGTCATCGAATAATTAGTTAGGTTAGGGTGAAATTACCTTTAAAAACTAGGGAAATTATTTTAAAAACTCCCTCATGTTTACAATTGTACTGTGCAAAACTTATTTTTAAAGATATTTGTTTTCTTCTAACCTTTTGATAAATAGGAAGATGGACTCGAATCCATCAACTCACACCATCCCTTTTATTTGCGACTTTCTAGATGTCTTCTTGAAGAACTACCAGGGTTACCTCGGAGTTGAGAAGTAGAGTGCTCCATCGATCTAGTTCCTAGCACCAAGCCCGTCGACATACCCTTTGGCCAAATGAATAGGACCAAACTCTACGAATTGCATTATCAACTGTTAGTACTACGAAGAAAGAAGTTTATTCGACCTAGCTCCTCTCCATGAGTTGCCCCAATTTTGTTCATAGAAAAGAAGGATGGGACTCCCTATCTTCGCATCGACTATCGAGAACTCAACCAAGTGACCATGAAGAAATGGTGCCCATTGCCTCGCATTAATAGCTTATTCAATCAACTTCCGGGCACATCAGTGTTCTCTAAAATCCATCTCAGGACTAATTATCGTCATATACAAGTCTGCGTCGAGGATATACTGATGACGGCATTTCACTCTCGATATAGTTATTTTGAATTCTAAGTTATGCCCTATAGTCTGACAAATACTCTCACAATCTTCACAGACCTCATGAACCATGTTTTTGGTCTACCCTAGACCAATACATCCTTTTTTACATCAACGACATCCTGATATACTCAAAAAAACTCCCAAGATCACGTTGCTCACCTTATTCATGTGATGGAAACTCTTTGTAAGCATTGCCTTTATGCCAAGTTTGAGAAATGCTCCTTCTAAATGGATCGAATCTTCTTCATTAGCCATATGGTTTTCAATGAAAGGGTTTCAATTGACTCTACTATGGTCGAAAGTGTCATCAGTTTGGAGAAACTAGTTAATACTAAGGACGTCCACATATTCTTGAGACAAGTTGGGTATTATCGATGTTTCATCCAGGACTTTTCTCATGTTCCTGCTCCTCTGACAAACCTCATCAAGAAGGAGTTCTACTTCGACTGGGACCCTGAGTGTGAAGAAAGTATTTTAGAGATCAGGTGTCGACTTGCCACCACTCTAGTGTTGGTCTTCCCTAACAACGTCGAGTACCTTTAGATAAACTGTGACACATTCCATAAGGGTCTAAATTGTATACTTCTACAACAAGACCGAGCTGTAGTTTGTGGTTCCAGATAACTAAAGTCATATGAGCACGACTACACCTCTCACGATCTTGAGATCACTGCCATCGTCTTCCTTTTAAAGATAAACGTTACTATTTGCAAGGTCGGACTGTCGAGATTCATACCACTCATCAAAGTTTAAAGCATTTGTTCTCCCAGAAAGAATGGAACAAGATGCAAGAACTCTATATGGATATTTTGAAGGATCATGATTGTATGATCCTACATCATCCTAGCAAGGGTAGCAAACTTGACGGTGCCCTTAATCGAAAGGAAAGAGCCTCATTAAGATAATTGATGATCTCCAAGTGTAAGATGTTAGAGACAATTCATGAATTCCAAGGGAGTCACCACAGCCACCATACCTACCTTGCACAGATACGAGGACAACCCAGCATTCTCGGTAAACTTTGGGAAGCTCAAACAATGGAACTAGAAATTTTAGAGCATAAAACAAGTTGCGCCCCCAGAGAGATAGCAACAACAACAACAACAACTTCATAGTGACTGACAAAGGATTATACTGATATTGCAACTAAATTTGGGTACCTAACATCCCTATGCTCTGATCAAATATTCTGAAGGAGGCACATGCATCCAAATTTACTCATCCATCCTAGTAGCACTAGAATATATAGTGATCTGAAGCACCAATACTGGTGGCCCAATATGATGAGGGATATTGCTGAGTACGTCTTCTAATGTCCTACGTGCCAGAGGATCAGGGCTAAACACCAAACACCCTGTGGACTTTTGCAAGGTCTCTCCATTCTTGAGTGAAAATGGAAGCATATCACTATAGACTTCATCACAAGATTACCTACAACCAATGCCAATTAAGATGCCATTTGAATCATTATGAATCGACTGACCAAGTCAGCCCGCTTCCTTGGAACCAAGACTACCGACATAACCATGAAACTAGCCCAGCTATTCATCAAAGAGATTGTCTGACTTCATAGTGTTCCTACCTCTATAGTTTCATATCGAGACCCTCAGTTCATATCTCACTTTTAGGATAGCTTTAAGGAAACTATTGGCTTTAGTATGAACCTCAGCCATCAATTCCTAAACTGTCAGTCAAACTGAACAAATCATTCTGACCCTAAAAAACATGTTATGTGTCTATGCTTTAGATTTTAGTAGTAGTTGGGATCAGCACATGTCCCTATATGAAATAGTTTATAACAACTATTACTAGTCTAGCCTTGGTATGGCTTCATTCGATGCCCTCTATGATAGGCATTGTCAATCTCCAACTCATTAGAACAGGGTTGGGAACAGGCATCTCCTTGTGCTGGACTATGTTCAGGATATTATCGAAAAAGTTGACGTTATCTAGAAGCACCTCCTTATTGCTTAAAATTGTCAGCAAAATTATGCGGACAACCGTAGATGGCCCTTGGAGTTTACTATTGATGATCACGTTTTTCTCAAGATCTTTTCATACAAGGCGGGATCACAATATGAATAAAAAGGAAAACTAAGCCCTCATTTCATTGGACCTTTGAAGATCACTAAACGTGTAGGCCCCATGGCATACTACTTTAATTGACTCCCGGGTACACTTACTTACATAATGTCTTTTATGTTTCTATGATCCGAAAATATTTCCACAATCCTTCGCATAATATTCCGCGCCCAAAAGCCCTTTTCTGCATAGATAACACTTGTGCGACACATCCTATGGAGATTATTGACTGTATGGAGAAAATCCTACGCGACTAGAGGATTCCCATGGTCAAGGTATGTTGGTAGCACCCAACTCTAGGGCAAGCGATGTGAGAAGAAGCAAAAGAGATGCGAGATTTATATCCCAACTTGTTTAAAGACTCTTGCAAATTTGGAGAACCAAATTTTTATTAGGTGGGAGGAATATGACACCCCGAAAATCCCTTACATTTAACAAGTATAGAACTCCAATATTTCAGGTCTTTGGCCATTTAAATTTTGTTAGTAATTTAATTTATTAATAATTTGTTTTACGATGATTTAAGTAATTTTTATTTATTTTACTTATTTTTCCAAAATTATTTCAAAACTAACATTTTTAGGTGAAAACGACAAAAAATCAACGATGCGAGAAGCTGAGTTCAAAACCCACGAGCCCTAAACCCACAAGCCCACAGTTCGGCCTGCAATCACCGCGTGTGCACGTTGCGCATAGCTCGGGCAGCTACCTTATCCCGTTAGCCATGCATGGCCTTCCTTACCCCTTTATAAAGCCCTCCTCCCCTCTTCATTTTTATCATCATTTTCTTCTTTGTTTTAACAAGATTAAAGAGAGAGAGAGAGAGAGAAAGAGAGAAAGAGCAGAGATTTTTAGAGAGAGAAATGAGCAAGAAAGAATGAGGAGAATAAGAGTTTTCATAAGCTTATCGAGAAATTTCTAGAAGCTTTCCTTCACTTCCAAAAGACGAAGTTGACTCAGTTATGTTAAGGGATTTTTATTATTTATATCTACATTTCTAAGAGCTTTTTTTAGTTAATTAAATTTGTAAATTTGAAAATTAGTTGAAATGGATTTTTATGCTTGTTTTGGGTGATTTATTTTGATGTATGCAATTCTATTCTTGAAATATCTATATGCATGAACTCATGTGTTCGTGCTACTCAAATTAGAATTTTGTGAGGCATGAATTTCTATAAGTGTTGATGTTTGTTTGAGTATATCTGAAACATGGTTTTATTGATCATGATGCATGAAAGTATGATGATTGGTAAAGTACATGTGGGTTTGGCCCTCCCTTTTGCCTTGGTAATAACAAAAAGGGTTATTATAGTGGGCCTCATCTCAATAGGATGAATAGGAGATCAAATCTGGATAGAAGAGACTTCAAGCTGAACACAAGTCAATGAGCTTTCAGGCCGGATATGTGAAAAAGGAACCTGTGGGCCGAGTAAGTTATGGAATCCCTGTGGATTCGAAAGTGGTTGCATTGAACATGTAGTAGGCATTGAAAAGGATATGAAATTGTTGTGATTATGAAGTGAACAAGTGAAAAGAATAAAAAAATTCATTCGAAAATTATCTCTGAGGGGTTTTTGTTTCCCTCTTCTCTAAAAAAGTGTTGGTGAACCGTTCCCTGTGATGGTCAACGGTCCCTCTGAAGAGAGAAGATATACATTAGGTACATGTAGGACCATAGTGGTGAAGTACGATTGTGGTCATAGTTTAGATGGGGAAATGAAATGAGAATGGCATGGGAATGGGTCACACAACGGTAGCAGGAGATCCCTTTTGCCTTCAGTGGATATATATTGTAACAGCTTTACACGAAGGTAAGTAAAAGACTTAGTAAACCTAGAAATGATTTGTAATACTAGACATGATTTGCATGATGGTTCCTTTGTTTGCAAAATGCATCACTTGTATTAGTGCTTTCCCTATGATGGTTTGTATGATTGACTTTTTTGTTTATTGAGTATGCCATTGGTTTGGATGTATATGATGCAACATGCCTGTATAAAAGTTGAGTAATGATGCTTCTTAGCATGTTTGTATAATTGTCTCACCTGATTTCTTAATAAATGCAAGAGTTTTTTGAATGTTTTAAATTACTCTATGCTGCGAAAATTCTCCAAGGTAAGAGGTATAAGAGTTATTACTTACGTTGTTTACTTTTTAAATCTTAGTCGTGTGATTTTAAATATTGTTTCCCTTATTGAGTTTACATAGAACTCACCCCTAATCCATGTCCTCCAGGTGTTGAGAAAGTTGAGGTATGCTCTATGATTCACCCCTTAAAGCTTGACTAGGCCATTTACAAATCCTTGGTGATCTCTCTAGGAAATAATTTGAGTGTAATACTTATCTCGCACTCTAATGTAAATTTTGTGTAAGGACTCTTCTATGATTTTATAGTTAAGAGTGCCACCTCAAGGCCTCAATGTAAGAATTGAACCTTATATTATTTGTAAGGGATTTTCCATTTCTGCTTCAATGTCATTTTTGTTTTAGCACTCTTAACTACTTAAATGGTTAGCTCCCTTTTACCCATAAGTATTTGGGATGTTACATAATGAATTGGTTTAATTTTGGTAAAAGGATTTACATGTTGTTATAATTCCAATAGGAAAATAATTCATATGATCATTTGTACGTTAGCATTTCATGTATTTATTCATAAAAGTATGTTGTGAATATGTTTATAAATAAAAATACTTGTGTATGATAATGTATATATATACGTAAGTGTAGAAGTTGTGTCTATGCAGAAATTAAATATGAATATATATATACACATTTTATGTGGATAGAAGTTGTGTGTGTTTAGATACATAAATAATAAAAGAAATTGTTTGTATGTAGTTATATATATGAAGGTCTGCTATGTGTTTGTATTCTATATATATTCATAAACATTCTGAAGTTATAATTAATATATTTGCAGTAGTTTATCTGTTAAATAGTAACTATAAGTAATAAATATATGTTGTAAGAAAAGTTTATTTTAAGCATAATTAGTATAAGTTTATGGTTGGATATAATTGGTACTAATATAAATATATATATATGTAATATGTATAGGTATGGGTTATGGTTGCTTATTGTTTATATCATATGTTAGGTGTATGTTTAATATGATATGAACTATATACATTGGATATATATATATATATGTATGTATGTGACTACTTGCTTAAATGATTTTTTATGTGTGTTTGATATACATATAAGTTCGTTGTTATGTATACTTGTTATGAGCGAAATGAGTGAGCATCTAAGTTGTGTAAATATGTGTTTTAGAATGATGAGATTGTTTGGCAAAATGATGATATAAGAACATTTAAAAGACAAAAAAAAAAATTTAATCATGCATAAGAGGGTGTGGGAATAGAGTATGTTTGCTATGAGATTGAATAGGCAAACATTTAAGTTATGCATGTATGATATATGTGGTGAACCATGGTGAAACCTATTATAGATACGACCTCAGTCAGACATGGCTGGGAAGTCTTATACTGGACGGGGTTAGGAAATGGTTTAGTGGTGCCTATACTGGATAGTTTATTGGGACGACTGATGATTATGACACTCATACCGAATGGGGTATGAGGAAGGTCATTAATTATGGCACTCATTACTGAACGGACTATGAGGATAGCCGATGATTATAAAAATGTTTGAATATCCATATGTAGAGGGGATCCTTATGGGCCCTTGATGATACTGGTAAAAATAGCATCACTCAATGAAACACTGAAGAATGTACAAAGAAAAATATTCAAATATGTGAAAATGTGCATTTGTAATTGTGGCTATGATTCTTAATTAATGTTACGTAATGATTTTTGTGACTTTGAAAAATATTATATGAGTTGGTTTGGAATAATAGTGATTTGAGAAAGTAATGTATGAACATGAAGTTTGATGAAAGAAATGCAATATGATTATGTGAAAGGGTATATGATTATTTGGAAGCAGATATGAAATTTGGATTTATGATATCATTATCTACAAGAAGGAAAAAGTTATTTAGAATGGAAAATAAAAAGAATGATGTTATGATGGTTATGGTTATGTTTCAATATTGGATTTTCTCTAATGAAATTTGCATTTGTCTTATCAAATTGGTGTGAATTTTTGTTTTGTTTAAAAAATCTTTCAACAATATTTTTTTATAATTAAAATCTCTTTCTTATAATGTGATGCCCTGTTGGAGATTTTTATTTTCTACGGATATTGATGGATTGTTCTGTGAAAAGATAGCATATTTATTCTTACTAAGTAAGTGTGTGCTCACTCAAATTACCATCTCAGTTTTTCGATCAGGATAAACTATCAAGAATACCAGTCCCTTAAGGAAGAATCAATGAGTCAAGTATGAATGATTGCAAAGATCTGAAGTCAAGGTAGTTTAATTTCATTAAGTACACCTACTAAATTCAAGTAATAGAATGTTTATGTGCATTGTCTCATGTATTGGTATTCGATTTGTAAGGGATGTATAATATAATGCTCTATTAATTGTTGCAGATTAGTAGTTTTTACACGTATGATAATGTCAATTCTCATAAGAGAAATTGGGACATTACAGAACCATCTTGCGCTCACACTCCATAATAGGATGAAGTAGCATATGCAAGAACAGTCACCTTTTAACCACCAACAGAGCTTTTCCCTTCCAAAACATCAAAAAAAAATATCGAGGCAAAGTTGTCCTTACCACCACCTACTTTATTAATCATTTGTCCACAAGTGTTCTTCACTTCAAAAGTCTTCTTTAAATGCATCAACAGTTTTATCTAGTAGTAAATATGACAAATTATCTGATCCCTTGAATATTTAGGTGTGTTGTTTTTCTTCATATTGATTCTCATCAAAGAGAAAAACTTAATCGTTAAGCCCCAGAATGTGTTTTGGCGATATATTTCTCATCTCAAAAAGGGTAAGAATATTATCATTTGTCAAGTCAAAATTCTATGTGTATGTTGACGTTAAATTTGTTGAACAAGAATCCTAATTTACCTAACCTTATCTGCAGGAGAGTGTATATGGAAAAATAAAGATATAAAATTCCTAAAGGATTTTAATGTACTACTATTGTCACACATCTCAAAACCATCACCACAAAAGAACGTTTAGAATCCACTAGGAAACTCACAACTTCTTAGGCTTTCTTAGGTACATACAATGAGGGAGATGCCAATTATTGAGCCAAAGCAAGTCCAAGAATTTAACGTTGATCCTAGAACTGAGGTAATCATTTGAAAAGTATACTTTAAATACACTATCAAATATGACCTTGACTTTTGTTAGATATTGTTTTATAAAGGTATAAAAGAATTCACTAATCATCTTTTATATCCTACCTTATAATTTATGTCATTTGATATTTTTCATTAACCTATAGAAATTTCTTCAAAAGTTTAAGTAATAAGTATACCTCTAATACATTATCTAAGAAATTATTTTGTGAAAATAAAAAAATGCTCTGTGCCTGGAAATGCAAGCATTTGAAAAGAACTGGACTTGAAAAATGGTAAATCTACCAAAAGGTAAGAAAATGATAGGATGCAAATGAGTTTTCTCAATCAAATATAAATAAGATGACAATATCAAAAGATATAAGTGAGAGTAATAATAAGAGATTATATACAGACATATAGAATAAACCACCAAGAGATATTTGCACTAATAGCAAAGATGAATACTCTAATCTTGTTGTCATTAGATATCCACTTTGACTAGCAATTATAAAGTTTGATGGAAAAAAATGCATCATTACATAAAGATTTAGAAGAATGAGTCTATATTGATATTCCAACAAACTTTAACAAAGGAGCAGGACCATATAGGCTATGTAAAATAAGAAATGCTCTTTATGGACTTAAACAATCACTAAGAGCATGATTTGAAAAATTAGCAAGAGTGATGATAAATCAAAACTTTAAGCACGCTCAAGTAGACCACACTCTTTTCATCAAACACTCAGGGACAACGAAAGTTACAACTCTCATAATATATGTAGATGATATTATCGTAAAAGAAACTGATGAGAATAAACAATGAACACTAAAATAATATCTAATAAAAGAATTCAAAATCAATAAACTAGACAAGCTAAAGTATTTTTTAGGAATTGAAATTGTCCACTCTGAATCTAAATTTTAAACAAATTAATTTAAAGGGTAAAATTATATTTTTAGTAATTAATTATCTATTTCTTTTTCTGTTCTAAAAAATTTATATATATAATTGTAATATTTAATAAAATAACGTCAATCAAAAAATTATTCTTAACAATAACAAACTCAAATAGAGAATTGGTATTCAAATATCTAGGAAATAATTTTCATTCATCTTCAAATTTTGTTCTAACTCATTAAAGTTTTACTTACAAGAGTGAAAAAAAAAAAAAAAAAGAGAACTATATAGAGCCATTCATTTAAGCCTTCATCCTTCTTGCTTACCCTCTTATTCTCTTCCTTAAATTTTGTTTTAAATTTTTCTTTTGTCTTTTTTTCATGCCCCCTTATTGTTTATCTTCTTCCTCCATCCTGAGTCTTATTCCGGACCCCCTTTTTAATAAAAAATTTGGCTCCCTTTTCAATCAACATCGTCATCAACCCCTCAGCCGGTTTCCACTTGCACCATCATTATATTTCTGTCACCTTCACCTGAATTTCTTACTGAGTCCATTCTCTCTTTGGTTCTCCCTCATCGTGTGCGCTTCTGCTTCAGCTAGCATCATCATCATTCCCTACTTCTTTTTTCCCTTGCTTTTAACTGCTAGATCTCTGCCTTTCTTTCTCTAATTTTGGCACTAAAATCCTTGACTCCCTCTTCTCTTTTCTTCCTCCATTTTCACATACAAACCAAGTCCTAAACTGCCGTCCATTTTTGGGGAAGGCAGTGGAAGAGGCCCAGGAAAGCTTGGCCAATAAGGGGAAGACAGAAAATAGGCTGGGTTTTGAGTCTATGCCGAGAGCAAAGGAAGAAGGAAAAGAAAAAAAATAAAGAAGACTGGGTTGGGCTGATTTTTCATTTCATTTTGGGCCAATTTAAAATGAATAGGGTTTGACACTTTTGGATTTTAATTGGACAGGGTTTTTAGGTTCAAATTAAAAATAAAAGGAGTTTCGGTTTTGGATTTTAAATTAAAAAGATCAAAAAGAAATTTTAGGGGTTTGGAATTGATTTAGGATTTAGAAGGGCTTCACAAATGGGTTAGATTTTCAAGCTTTGAAATGGCTTCAAAATAAAAGAGGAATTTTAATTTACAAAATGAGTCTAATAATAATAATAACTCCATGCAAGAAAAGCCCTCGTTTGCTATCACCTAATTTTATTTTATGATTTAATTATGCTCTTTTCTCTTTGTCTTATCCCTCTCTTTTTCTCTCCTATTTTTTGCTTACTTCCTCTACCTCCTCTTTCTCCTTTAAACCAAAACATCTCCTACATTTTTTCCTTCCTTTCACAAACATCAATATGTAAAAATATAACACCATTTAAAATAATTATAAAGTCATTTTCATTAAAAAAAAAATTATAAAATCATTTCAATTGCCGTAATTCTTCCTTTAATACCTATTTTCAATAAAAGAGAAAAACAAAATCATAACAGGAGAATTTGTTATTCCTGCTTTCTAACACAACATAAATGAGAGAGAAGAGAGAAAGACAACTGAATCTAAATTTTTATTATCACAACAAATTTCATCTATTAGAGAGGAACAATATCATAAACTTTTAAATTTCACATATTATAAACTACAAGCAAAAGCGTATGAGAAAATCAAAGAAAATAATTATCCACCACAAAAATCAGTACATACCTTGATTGATGTTATGTTTTGTGAAGCAAGTTAACACTAGTGGAGACTCTCGCAACAAGCAGAAGCAGAATATGGAAGTGAAAAAGGCAGAAGCATATGAGGAGGAGAAGCAAGCTGCGATGAAGAAAGAATAACTAGGTTTGGGTAGAAGAAAAACAAAATTTGGGTTTAAGGGTAAAACAAAAATTAATAAATAATTGTGATGGTAAATTCAACCACATAAAAACTACAAAATCGGTGGTTTGAAAAATCTGAAAAAAAAAATGGAAAAATAATCTACCACTAAATACCATCCAACCAACCATACCATCTGTTTGAAAGTTATCCAAACAATACAAATTCATTGAATTATCATACCACACATTAATAATCCATCATCCAAATACAATATAAAAGATACCCTCTGTTTACTTTACGAGCCTTCACCAAGCACTCTCTTAATAGCAGCTAAAACCTTGAACGAGCCCATGACCTGCTTCTAGGCCAATTCTATCCACAGCCTCTATGGCTTGGATTTTAATCCAACTTTGGCCTTCTCTTACCTCTAAAAACCTTTTAAAGTATCATAACATAGCCCATTTTTCCCATGTTTCTGTTTCCCCCATTAACTCCACTCCAACTTTTTTATATTGATAATCACCCATGGGAAGCTTTTTGTTGATTTACTATTTGCATGAAACGTCTACATAATCCAACAACCACTCCCTTCTTCAATTTTGTTCTTTTCAACAACCGTCATAGAATTCACTTTGGCATTGCGTTTCATGGCTTTGCATGCTTCTATTAAAAATTCAAAAGTTTGTTTTTTATAGGAATTACATGAGAGAGTCCTCAATCTCTCTCTTATAGAGAATCTGATAATTCACTAGTGTCTTTGGACCTATCATATATTGACTCCACCTCTTCCATCTGAATCCAAGATATCTGGCCATTAACTTCCACTGATAGATCCTTGGAAATATGTGGATCTCTCGGTCCCTCAATGCATAACATAACTTCTTTAAAGGATATCTCTTTTTTGTTTATTTGCTTAAACATACCAATTTCTTAAAAGTGCTAGTTAGTTCCATGAAGAAGCGATTTGACCATACATGTAAAAGGATTCCTCTATAGTTTATCCATACCTTCTTTTCCTCTATATGTCATTCTTTTACCTCCTTAATTAAAGTAGTTTCCTTCCCCTTTCATGCCTTCACTCACTTCCTCATTGCATCTAGATTTAGAAAGCTTACTATATCTCTATTGATTTTCCACCTTTTGCTGTTCAAGATTTGGCCCCAACACTTCCTTTTTAACATATTCAATCTCTACTCCCTAATGGAGTTGGAGTAACGCACTTCAAAGTAACCACCCATATTCCTTCTTCCTATTTTTCTACCACCCTGCTTATGTTTCATTTTTGCTCATAAAGGTGTCTCCATCTAGTACCCATTTCAAACACCTTAGCATGTCGCATCTCCCCCTCTTATATTTCGATCCATCTACTTTCTTTCCTTCCCTAAGTTTCTGTCCTTTTTTATTTTTTATTTTTTTTGTAAGTCTTGCTCTAGTGTTTTTGTCTTTAACAACCAATGAACTTCATCCGAGATTTTCACTACAATCTTTTCACACCATTGAAGATTACACCTTTGGCTTCTTCAATAGCTATGGCGGCCTCCTCCAGTGAACCATACCTAACAATGCCAAAATAATTTCTCGTATTCCTTCTAACCTTGTTTGATAATTACATGTCCTCCATTCTTCCATGCTTGCTGAAGAATTATCCCATCTTAGCACTGATATTGTATATAAACACGGTTACAAGTATGTTTCTCCATTCCTTAATCTTGTTCACCTGTAACTCTTGGCTCTATCCTTCTCTTCATTTCTTTCATGGCTCTTTTCCATTGAATGAGTTTCCATTCCCCTTGAGATGAACATGAAGCTACAATCCTTACTATTTCCTTCATTACTTTTTTTCTACTGCAGTATTTTTTTTCATTCTTGTTGTTGGAAATTCAAGCTTGTGAATGTTTCTTTGACTTGATTAAATTTCAATTAAACAATCAATGTTTCTTAATTGAAAATTGAAACCATGTGATAATGGAGAAAATTTAGAGTAACTAAAACAGGATTAAAGAAATATATTAACTTTAAAAATTAATAGTTTTAAATTTATACCAATTTAAAAAAATTAATTTAACCTTTATTTTTTAAGTGGATTTACACTAAAAAAATTACTGGTCTTATAACTTAAATGGGCCATTTTTTAATGCTTTTGTTCAATAAAATTACTACCTATTACAATGTTCTTCGTCCAAATAAATAAAAAATAAAAAACTATTACAGTGTCCAATTTATCAATGTAATGTTAATAGTCTCCCAATGTAATGTAAGACGAGTATAAACATAATATTATAAAAGTAACAATGTCACTTGAATGAATTCTTATATGCGAAAATAATAGTGTACATATATATATATATATATATATATATATTACTGAGTAGGAGCAGGAGAAGAGGAGATGCATTGACGCTGTCATCTGTGGACTTGCAGAGTGCAAACAAGACATGCCACAAAATAATAGCACACACACACACACACACATATATATATATATACAGATAATCAGACTATTATTTACTTGCCCCCAAACAAATAATAATATATCAAGTTTTTTAAAATTAAATGTAATTTGCCTTAAATGATTATTTACCAAAATTAAAAGTTTGAAAACTAAATTGTGACAAAAGAGTACTTTCATGACTAAATTGTCCCTTGATTGAAAGTTCAAAAACTAAATTGGGTATTTTCACTTATTAAAGTTATACACATTAAGGTGTTAGGGGAATAATATGCAATAATACATGTTGCGGGCTGGATGTTTTGCATTTTAGATTTAGTTTATGATAAATTGGAGACCTTAGTGGTATGAAGGATACTTTAATTAGAGTTATTTGGAATATACGATTCCAATGAAACTTCCACTGGATTAAGATTTCTCTTATAAACATATACAAAAGTTCAAATTATGTTTATAGAAATCTAAAACAGACTAGGAAGAGTCTTAAACTTCCAAGTAAATTAAGATTCTAAAATTATGTAAGAATTAAAAGTACAGGAATGTAATTAATGCAAGATTTAAGAAAGCCCCCTAAGTGATAAAACATTAATATTCCTAAGAGATAAGAATTTTAGGCCAACTTATGTTCATATAATTTATGGCACCAATAATTTTTTTTGGTTATTTAGTTCTCAGAGTTTTGCACTTATTACAACTCAGATCTCTAATATTTTGTTAGTTAGAATTTGGTCTATTATTTTTTTAAGAAAAAATTTATTTCGATATGTTAGAAGATAATTTAAAAATAAATTTGACTAATTAATTTTTAGGATAATTAATCAAGTCATGTCGAGGACCAAAATGTTACCAAAAAATTAGAGATCAAATTATAGAATGTATTAAACTTCGGAGGAGAGTAATTTGGTGATTTGCTTTAACTTTTATTGGTTGCTTGAAGAATTAATACAACACAACTATAAAATATAAGAACTTTTTACCATAGTAACGTCAAGTCCTTAAGCACTAAAAAAACTTGCATCTCAAATAAATATTAGATAAGACCTAAACATTAAAAAATTACTTAAATTTTTTTCTAGTGTAAATATAAGATATTAAATCGAAATGGGTAGATACTTGAAGTGCTAATCATAGTCTTGCATTATGATAATAGAGAGAGTGGATTTTTTATGATTTAAAAAGTTATTGGCACGGCGAAGTCTTTTCTATGAATGAGAAAAAAACATTACACGGTAATGCATGTTAGAAGTTTGTAATTGGGATTTTGTGTTATTTACTTGTCTGGAGACACGCCACATAGATAGCCTCTTTTTTAGAAATAGGATTTTGTTTAACATGAAGACCTATAAAAAAGGGCACACCTAGTTGATTATAAGACAAAAAAATTGCAAAACAAGTCAAAATTATATCATATATAAATGAGAATTATGTCTAATTAAGAAATGAGTAAAAGAACTTGAGGTCACTCCTAATCCTAAAATATTAGGGTTGTGACCCCACTTAGTCCAATGAAACTTGCTTTCCACATTAACAAGATTTGAAATTTAAATTAAATAATAGGCAGTAAACATGTATTAAGATCTCATATATGTGAAATATATTTGAATTACATATTATATTTTTTTCATGTTGTATTTCCAAGATAACATAAATTACTTCAGTTAGAAGTCTACTTAAACCAAACAAACTAAATAGTCCTAACTATCAAACAGGAAAAGAACTTTAAGATAGTACTCTCCCATCAAAAGATTTTTCATGTTATCATTTAACCTATCAAGGAGGAACTTTATTCTAAACCAGAACTTGATGATCATGTCGCCTACATGACATAGAAAGATGAGGATAAATCTATCAATATCCATAAATTAGCATCATTGTCTAATGACCTTAGAAGACACACAAAGACTAAAAGACTATGAAAAGTATCACGAATCATTTACTAGAGTTTTTTGAATATATGTGAAATATCTTTCAATAGAATATTAGCCTTTTTCATTGTGTATTTCTAAGACAATGGAAATTACTCTATTTAGAAGTCGACTTGAACAAAATAAGCTACATAGCCTTAAATTTGAAAAGGAACCTCAAGATAGTACTTTCCCATATAAAAGATTTTATTTTATCACTTAACCAACAAAAGAGGAACCTTATTCTAAAGCAGAAGTAAATGATCATGTCGTCTACATGACATGAAAGGATGAAGATATATATGTTAATGTCTACATAGTGTTATTCTCTAATGACCTACAGAAGAAATAAAAATTAAGGGACCATGAAAAGTATCATGGATCATCTGTAAAAGTTATTTGGTAAGAAAAAGAATACCATGGGGTTTTTCAGTTAATTTGAGAGATTATTTGTAGAACTCCATGAGACATAAATGAAGAATGTAATTGATACTTCAAATTCATATGCCCTTAAGCTAAATAATAACGTGGGAAATAATTGATTTTACATTCCCTTCCTACATTATTTTTTACTTTTGTGATCAATTATTAGATTATTGGTGTGAAGCCTCAAACAACTCAACTTCTAAACATGTTTAAAAAATTTAAAAGTATTTTGAAGTAGAGAAAAAGTTAAACCCTTTGTTCAAATGCCAAATTGTTGCATTTAGTGTAAACATAACCCTAATATGATCCCTCGTGAGAATTATGCCTATAGTAGATATCATTCCTTTAATACATGATCCTTTCTTAGTTGGTCATGATTTCTCTTTTGGCATGTTATGGTAAGTTGGTGCTACCATAACTAAAGGGAAGTCACATGTTCTTTATAAGAGAAAGTCTGACACATACCTTAAAACTACTAAAATTTAGTTTGAGCCAAAATAAAAAAGTAAAATGCCAAATATGTTCCTTTTTAGTGAATTAGACCATGTTATGTAATATCATACAATGTATTAGCCTATAACTAATATCATACTATTTTTTTCAAACTTTTTGGTTAGAAAATATAATCCCTCTCATAGTTCATGCATTATTAAAGGTACTTACCATATTAGAATAATTAGACTTCTTCATCAGACAATGTCCTTGAATTTCTCATAATCATTTTTTGCATATACTTTTTCCTTAAAAGAATCACACAAATTTTAGATATCCTTATATACCACTTGTATGGTTGATATAAGGTTGAGAGGACTTAATGTTATATGTCTTTTTGATTACCTATATGCATGGAATATATGTATACATGCTTAATCTTAATGTTTAATTTTTTAGCCACGAAAAAACGTCTTTGCCTAAGAAGGAGGTTATAACTCTATAGTAGTGTTGAAAAGCGAAAGGTTTAAAGGAGAGGATGTCGAACCAGAAAGGGTTTGAGGAGACTTGTGGAAAAATATGGGCACTTAATAGTGAGGTTATCCAAACAATCATGGGACTATCAAAATTGGTGAACAACTTCTTCATTACCTTGATTGATATCAAGATAATCTAAAAGCATCTTAATGAAGATTAAGAGGAGATAAGGGTTGAGGAAAACCAACTGTAGTTGAAAGACAATAAAGCTTAAAAAGAAAAATGGCTTAAGGAAATAAATTAAAAATATAAGAAAAGGATCAAGGTTAAAAAAGTCCAACCCAAAGGAAACAAATTCATGAAGCCGGAAAAATCCCAACTAAGTTAGGAATAAGACTTGCAAAAAGGGTAAAGCCCAAGGAAAAAAACTTACATGTTTCATAAAACCTCTATTTGAGTTATGTTCAACTCAAGTAAAGAGTTCGAATGCAACCCTTGAAGCCAAGA